>NC_089800.1:89773770-89841270 GCF_029633855.1 Hoplias malabaricus
TGAATTCAGTGAGAGAACCTCTTCCATCATCTTCTCATTCCTTCTCCCTCAGCTCCACCCCCCATTAACGCTCTACAGGATCCAGATGTTTGGTGAGGGCTGGAGCTGAGGGTCATTCTCCAAAAACGTCACAGATCTGAGTCTCTGAGATGTTCCTGGCTCAATCTGAGGTCTAACACATGACCATCAACCACTGGCTTTGACAATGATGTCATCACTGATGCGAGGGTGAGGGATGGAGCAGGCCATAGTTAAACATGCCTCAGTGGCTCTAGTTATTATAACATATGGTTTTAATATGGGGTCCTATTGCAGTAACAGACTCTACTGGAAACTGACACAAGAAGGTGGAACATTGCTGTGAGGACCTGATGGTATTCAGCCCTGATATAAGGTAAGGTCAGGTGCTGATGATGCAGGAACACACCCTGGAGGGGGTGCCAGTCCTTCACAGGGCAACACACACACTCACACATTCACTCACCCACTCACACCTATGGACACTTTTGAGTCTCCAATCCACCTACCAACGTGTGTTTTTGGAGCATGGGAGGAAACCTACACAGACACAGGGAGAACACATCACACTCTTCACAGACAGTCACCCAGAGGAAACCCACGCAGACACAGAGAGAACACACCACACTCCTCACAGACAGTCACCCAGAGGAAACCCACGCAGACACAGAGAGAACACACCACACTGTTCACAGACAGTCACCCAGAGGAAACCCACGCAGACACAGGGAGAACACACCACACTCCTCACAGATAGTCACCTGGAGGAAATCCACGCAGACACAGAGAGAACACACCACACTCCTCACAGACAGTCACCTGGAGGAAACCCACGCAGACACAGGGAGAACACACCACACTCCTCACAGACAGTCACCCGGAGGAAACCCACGCAGACACAGGGAGAACACACCACACTCCTCACAGATAGTCACCCGGAGGAAACCCACGCAGACACAGAGAGAACACACCACACTCCTCACAGACAGTCACCCGGAGGAAACCCACGCAGACACAGGGAGAACACACCACACTCCTCACAGACAGTCACCCGGAGGAAACCCACGCAGACATAGGGAGAACACACCACACTCCTCTCAGACAGTCACCTGGAGGAAACCCACGCAGACACAGGGAGAACACACCACACTCCTCACAGACAGTCACCCGGAGGAAACCCACGCAGACACAGGGAGAACACACCACACTCCTCACAGATAGTCACCCGGAGGAAACCCACGCAGACACAGAGAGAACACACCACACTCCTCACAGACAGTCACCCGGAGGAAACCCACGCAGACACAGGGAGAACACGCCACACTCCTCACAGACAGTCACCCGGAGGAAACCCACGCAGACATAGGGAGAACACACCACACTCCTCTCAGACAGTCACCTGGAGGAAACCCACGCAGACACAGAGAGAACACACCACACTCCTCACAGACAGTCACCTGGAGGAAACCCACGCAGACACAGAGAGAACACACCACACTCCTCACAGACCAGACTAGACTCTGTCAAGTGATATTAGAGTGTGTCATAGCATGCGGGATCAGCGTTTATAAATGTTTATCTCTGTTTATATCAGTTGTAATAAAGGCGTTATGTAGGTTTCACGGAGCCTTAAGAACAGCACCCTACAGTAAAGTGTTACTCAACTCTCAACTCAACTTTATTTATAGAGCACAGCTGAAACAAAGTGCTGTACAAAGATGGTTATAAAACAAAAAATAACCAATAAAGAGAAATAAATCACTCAAATAAAACAAAGCTGAGTTGAAAGTCAAGGTATAAAAATGGGTTTAAGAGAGGTTTTAAAAGTCGATGGTGAGTAACCGGTCTAATCTGTAATGGGAGGTTATTCCACTGTTTTAGTGCAGCAACTTAAAAGGCTCTATCTCCTCTGAGCTTCCGTTTCGACCTCGGAACCTCCAGGAGCAGCTGATCGGACCCGAGGCACTGAGCAGAGACGTGGGGATGTAGCAGAGAGGTGAGGTGAGGTGGGGCGAGTCCATTTAAAGTTTTAAAAACAAGTAAGAGAATCTTAAAGTGTACTCTAAAATGCACAGGCAGCCAGTGGAGAGGCCAGGATGAGAGTTATATTCTCCCTCTGACGCGATCCTGAAAAAATATCACCATAATGTTCTACACACATTCAGAGGGACACTGCTGCACCCCTCTGCTCACCTCAGCTGTGTGCCTCCAGTGAAATCCCCTTAATCTCTAAATGTATTAATGATTTAACACTGAAGCTGGCTGTGGAAGAAGAACGAAGAACAAATTAACTCTAAATGTAGTATTAATTGTATTCAGTCTCTTTGTGCACTTAAAGAAATAAGAACAGAGAGCACGAGAGAGAGAGAGAGAGAGAGATGCAGTGGAATAGTATTTTATTTATTTCTATCTGAATAAAGGGTTTAAAACACTTTGGGTAAATATTTCTGTGAAAAAAAACTGTTCATTCTCCATCTGAATCACAGATGCTTTTCCATCCTGACGCTCCAACAGGGGTCATCCCTCTCTTTCTCTCTCTCTCTCTCTCTCTCTCTCTCTCTGCAGAGATTTCCAGCTGAAAAAGCTTAGTGCAGATAAACAGACTCTGGAAGCGTGTCTTTATCACATTAACACGGGCCCTCACTTCAAACAGCTGACGTCCAGCAGGAGAACGGCGTCACGGTGAACTCTCTCCTGCTCTGAGTTTATCATCTTTCTCTTACAGCCGAGAGTAAACATCAGAAACTAAACATACGTCATGTGTGACGCTGCTGTTACTGCTTTTGATCAGTTTCTGATTTTGTTTGTTATGTTGCGCCTGCTGCTTTAAGCAGCAGCGCAATATATTGTTCTTCTATTTTTCAGTATTCTTATTATTCCGTGTTTCCTTGTCCGCTTAACTCATCCTGCAGTTTTCAAGCTATCGACTCTGATCCACCTGGAAATTGTGCGTCTTATAGCAACGATGTGGGCTTGTATACAGCTTTCCGATACCCATAATCGTTCGCCCACTACACTCGTTTTTCGCTCCATTTTTCCCCAGTCATTTCTATGGAATTAATATTCAAAGTGCTGTAACTCTCTGTCAATTTTCAAGCTATGGACACGAGATTTCAGACAGTCGGACCCGGGTGCATCGGAACCCGTCACATCCATTTTCGGACCTCTTGCACTCATCCTTCCCTTTCTATCCCTCCTTTAAAATCCCTCCATTCATTTCAATGGGTGTCAGTTAGAGTGGGTGATGTCACCGCACTCTAGCTTCTCTGCCCGAAAACCGTTTTTTTTTCACTTTCCAGCCAAACAATTCGCCATAACTTCCTCATAGTTTCACCTAGAAACTGTATTTAAATTTTAAATGGTAGAGAAACTTTTTTTTTTAAAACCTGTAAATTTGAATTTTTTTTTAAAATATGGTTTTTGAGCTATGAATATTTGTTCGGCACTAGGGAGGGTTTCGGCTCCCATAGAGTTCAATGTATTTTTAGAGCGGCTCAGAGTGCGGTTTATAATTTTTTCTCCTGTTTTTAACTCAATTCACACCCAAGCTACAGATTTTTTATACCAAATCGACTCTCCTTGTCGCAACGGTATATACGGTTAAGTGATGTGGGGAAATCTTTCCAAGCTATAAGCATTTGTTCGGAGGGTGTGTACGCTCCCATAGGAACGCATTGAAATGATTTTTTCCATTTTCAATTTTCTGCTGGACATTTCACCATAACTTCCTTATACTTTCACCTACAGACTTCATTTAAATTTTAAATGGTAGAGAAATTCCTCCATTCTCACATGTGTATGTTTCAGATCGTTTGAGAATACCGTCCTTGACTTATGAATTTTTGTTCGACACTTGGGAGGGTTTCAGCTCTCATAGAGCTCAATGTATTTTAAGAGCGGGTCGGAACGCAGAATTTCAAAACTTTGCCTTTTTTTTAAACTCATCATTACACCATTACACCCCCCCTCTCTGTGAGAGAGAGAAAGATGGGGGAGGGGGAGGGGCAGAGACAGAGAGAGCTGTGAGGGAAACAGAAATACATAGGCAGTCTCTAACATTTTAAAGGTCATTTTTAAGGGGGACGTTTTAATTATCCAGGGTTTCTTAAGGTGGAATTCTTTGGGAATACCTGATTCACAATATACTGGCTGTCTTTTCAACATTTTAAACTTTATTTCAAGTGGTCATTTTTAAAGGTGGACTTCTCAATGCAATTGTGGGTTTCTTAAGGTGGAATTTTTCTTAAGGTGATATTTAAAATGTATTGGACATGTTTTTTACGCTTTTAAGACTCTTTTTGCCTGTGAGGAACCACAGGGGACAGTTCTTGAGTTATGAAGGTTTGTTCGGCACTAGGAGTGTTTTGGCTCCCATAGAGTTCAATGTATTTTCAGAAAGCAGAATTTTAAATATCTGTCCTGTTTTCAACTCATCATTACACCATCAATTCTCACTCAAACTTAATTTTTACACCAACTCGATCGCCTGAATTTCCTTGTCCCTACGGTATGTTTCATTCATTTTCGGACCTGGAAAAGTTTTCAAGCTACGAGAGGTTTTTTGGAGGGTCCCCCCCTGGTCGAAATTCATTGAATCGTGATTCTGTCAGTTGTGTTCTGTGAGCGTGCGTGAGAGAGGGGGGGAGGGGGCAGAGACAGACACTGAGAGAGAGAGCTGTGAGGGACACAGAAATACATAGGCAGTCTCTAACATTTTAAAGGTCATTTTTAAGGTGGACGTCTTAATGATCCAGGGTTTCTTACAGGCTGTCTTTTCAACATTTAAACCTTTATTTACAGTGCTCATTTTTAAAGGTGGACATCACAATACAATTGTGGGTTTCTTAAGGTGGAATTGTTTTATAAAGTGGAATTCAAAATGTATCGTTTTCCATTCATGGCCTACGGAGCTCCATAGAGTCAAATGTAAACTGCTGTGGGACAGTGCTCTCCTAACATCCCACTACAAACAGCTTAGCAGTCAACTCCTTCACCATAGCGTCACATAGGGACACACGCGTTTACCGTATTGACAGCCTTGCTTTAAGTGGGAAAGACACTGATCGGGGGACGGGGGTTTCAGCGGCGCAACATCTCGCATTTCCTCCTGGAAATGCAGACCTCTAGTTTGCTTTACTCCCCTCCCAGCCCTGAGCGGTGGAACAGTGGAACGGTGTTGAGTCGGAGCGGTCTTTATGATCCAGAGCCAATCATCAGCACCAGCTCCTGACCTCATTGTCACTGAGCGATCCTTACAGCGATGTTTAACCGCCCAGCGTAACCTGGCGAGGTGTGTAGAGGAGTGTGTGTGTGTCTGTGTGTCTGGTGCTGGAGGTCTGCTCTCTGTCAGAAGCTGTACAAATACGTTAGAAAGTGTCTTTTGTGTAATATATAACTGTAATTCAGTATTTCACTTTCTTTTCACAATTTTCAACAGAAAAGAAGCTAAGACTGAAGCCGTGTGAAAAGTGAAGAGTTTATTGAGCGCTGCATTGGTTCTGAGCTCCATCAGGAAAAAACTACAGAAGACTGTGATGGGTTTGTTCTGTTCTTGGGGACAATACTGTATCCAAAAGTCTGTGTGAGTGTGGGTTTAGACCAGTTACGGATGGAGTCAGTGTCAGAGTCGGGAACGGAGCGCATTAACATTGTGTTTTTAGGTCCGCTTTCTTGAATAAAACAAAAGAGCAGAGAATGTTAGAATACACTGTGAAAAATTTCTGAATTTTTACTAGCATAGACTATGCCCAGAGAAGCGTCGGAGAGGTGGGTGAACTCAGAAGGTTTGGGCTGGAGTTCGAGGTGGCTCGGAGGCGTGTGCGTAAAAGCCGTGCACCCAAAATTAGACGGTTGCCAATCGTTCATGGGCTGCGAGGACTTGGACGGTGTGGTCAGGAATTCCTTGGTGGGAGGCTGAGGAAGCCGCACCGATCCTAAAGGAGTGAGCGGAGAAGTAAGCGGGACTGAAACCACTGAGAGAAAGGATGCGACAGACATGGAGATGGTTTGGAAGTCAAAGCATGAAAACGGAATGTTATGAAGTTGATGGAAACGTCTGAAGGTTAGCCAGCCAGTCCAGTATGTAGAGAGGGTGTTGAGTGCTGCAGCCTGGAGGATGAGGTCTTGTGAGATGATTGAAAGACGGGATGAAGTGGAAAGATGATTTCTGAAAATGGAGGCGTCTGTGTGGGATGAAGGTCAGATTGAGGTGCCAATGCTCTGAATCTCGGAAATTGAAAATGAGAGATTGAATCAGCTATTGGATTGGAATGGCCAGGGATGTGAGTAGCCTTTAAAATGAATTGGTGCATAACTGAATGCCAAACGAGACGGCAGAGAAAGAACATGAGTGGCAGTGACTTTGAACGCCCTTTGTTAATTATGTTTAGGACTGATGTGTTGTCTGAATGAATGATAATGGCGCGACGGGCCCAAAGAAAGGCAGCGGCCACGATGGGGTACAACTCAAGCAACGCGATTGAGTTGCCTGCATCGATTGAGAAGGAGGAGAGTTCTGAGGGCCACTGGAATGCAAACCAGTGACCATCATAGTAGCCGCTGAAACCTGTAGAAGGAGCGGCATCCCTAATAATGGAGGGGTCTTCGGGATTGGAAAGAGCATTGTTGTAGAAGAATGAGATGCCATTCCAGTGGCGGAGGAGGAGGAGCCAGAAGTTCGGCTCGGATTTACAAGTGGGGTCTAGGTTAACAACCTGGAACAGAGAGAAGACAGAAGAGGGGATATTAAGAAGGTGTGAACTGAAAGTGCAACCTTGGGGTATAATTCACATGGCAAAGTTGAGGTGACCCAACAGAGAGAGGAGCCGATGCTTATTGCAACTAGCTTGGGTAAGAAAGTCAGAGAGGAACTGGATGATGCGGTCTTGTTTTTCCTGTGGGAGGGATGCTTGAAATAGGACAGAGTCCAGGACGATGCCAAGGAACTCGAGTGAAGTAGTGGGACAGAGGGAGAACACCTAGGCGGCGGAAGGCAGAGTTGAGTTGGATAATGCAGTACGCTGGCGGGGAGGAAGGGATGTCGAGCAACAGGAAGTCATCAAGGAGGTGGATGACGTAGGCAGGTGATAGACGTTCGGCAATATCCAAGATAGGGCTTTAGCAAAGGAGTCAAATCTTGGTTTAAGCTGCTCTTACAACCGAAGGTCAGTTGGACTGCAAAGTAATATGAGCCTCGACAGTGCATGCCGAAAAGGTGCCAGAAATCGGGATGAAGTGGGAGGATTTAAATGGCGGAGACAATGTCCACCTTGGCCAACCAGGCGCCGTATCCTATGATCTTGATGAGTGCAATAGCGTCCTCGATGCGAGTATAGGAAAAATCCATGCTGGGATGAGACTATTGATGGATGGCACGGAGGAGCCATGGGGAGCCGAAAGGTCTATGATGAGGCGTTTTTGCCTGAATACTTTTGGGTGGTGATACCGGAAGGAAGAGAAGGGAGGCATGGAGAAGGGGCCAATCATGAAACCGTCTGAGACCTCCTTGTCTAGAAGTGACAAAATGACATCGAGTTTGGCTTCGGCTGATAGCAGATTGCGAGCAGAGAAGGAGGAGTTAGGGAGGACTACCAGACCGGGAGAAAAGCAGAAGAGAAGGCCATCGAGAGGGAAACGGCGAAAGTGTCAGGATGACGGGAAAGGCAGGTGGCGAATTCCGGCACGTTGATGGGAGTGGAAAGGAACAGAAGCAGTCAGCTGCTGCCGAATCTAGGTGGTCTAAGGGGACAGCTGGGTTGGGCGTGAGCCCGGCCACAGTATGTGCAGATGTGCAGGAATCTGCATGAGGGTGTGAAACATCCACCTGAGTTAAAGTGGTTGCAAATCATCTGGCCATTGAGGTAGGACAGGCATCGTCCGCGACTATCGCGAGAGCTGGAAGTTGTAACTTGTGGTGCGATGGTGGCTGTGGATGAAGTGGGGGCAATGGTGGTAGCACCGATGGAAGTTTGTGGGAAGAGTGAACATGATGCGGCGGGATGGGATGGGTTGCCGCACACATCGCATGAAAAGGCAATGCGACCTGATAAGATGCGGCAGTACAATTCTAGATCTAGAGTGCCCCAGTAGCAAGCGATGTTTCATTGCTGCAGGCGGGCAGCGGCCCGGGCAGAGAATTGCCGATGGTACTCATAAAAGGCGGAACCCCCGAAGCAAATGGCGAGATCGAGTATGATGGATAAGTAATCGTCAAGTTCCTGCCGACGGGTTGGAAAGGCAGAGCAGAGAATGTCGCAGTAAATGGAGAAAGCCAGTGCGAATTCTGGAACCGTCAGGATCTTTGATGGTTGCAGTTCGGCAGCCTTGAGTGTAAAGGAAAGCTCCCCTATGTCGATTGTGCGAGGGGCCACAGGGGCTGAAGAAGGGCGTAGTAAGGCTGAAAGGTTGATGTCTGCACCTTGCAAGATCCTTTCTCTGAGACTGGGGGGCACAAGCGGTGGATTGAACAGCCGAGCGTTGGGAGGGGGCAGAGCCGAGGGAGCTGAAGCCAAGGAGCAGGACGTGTCCTGAGGCCGATGCACGGGGAGCTGAAACGGTTCAGCAGGAGCACCTGTAAGCAGAGAGAGTGAGAGAAGGTGAGAGGCCTGAGATGGTGCAGCCGGAAATGGAAATGGTTGGGATGACGAAATAGGGTCGGGGTGGGATGAAGGGGGAGGGGGTCGAAATGTCAAGAAAGCAGGAAGGGCAGAAGAGGAGGGCAGCGGAAGAGGAAGAAAAGAGACAGAGGCAGGTAGAATAGAAGGAGGGAGAGAGAGAGAATCCAAAACAAAAGTGGCAGGAAGGGGAGGAGAAAGTTGAGAAAACACGGAAACCTGTAGGAGAGGCGGGGCCTGGGCCGGAGCTGAAGCTGGGGCGGTCGGGGCAGCGGCGGCTGCCGTGCGACCAGAGGCAGAAGTAGCAGCGGGCAGGCTTGGACCTGAGGGGTGGATTGAAGGGCCTGATTGTGTGACGGCATCTGAAGGGTCCGAGGCTGGGATCGCTGGATCGGGAGTGGAAGCTCCAAGGGGCGGCCGGCGAGGACGGCCTCTGTGGCGAGGAGGTGGAACCGGCGTGTCATGATCGAGAGTGGTGGGCTGGGCTGCGGTGGGCATGGGGCCGGTGGAGGAAGCCTGGAGTAGCGAAAATAGTGTTTTCTTGTTGGCTGAGCGGGAAAACGAAATGCCGCGATCCCGTAAGGCCTTCTGGAGTCCGGCCACTGTCCAATCTGCGGCAGCGTGAGCAGTGGGAGGAGAAACGCGGGGCCTGCCATGAGTGGTGGAATTGGCGGGAGGAATAGTCCGGCGACTGGAGGAAAGAGAGCAGCGAAAAGGTGGAGGAGAGTTTGGGGAGGAGTGGTGGGAACGCTTAGAGCCGGAGTGTGGAGCTTGGAGGTGGCTGGATCGGGAGCCTGAGGCGGTCAAAGCAGGAGTGGCTGGACGAGGCCTAGGGGTAGGTTGCGAACTGGCAGATGAGGGACCAGGGGATGCGGAAAATAATTCGTCATCGGAGGTGACGAGAGCGATGTCCATGGTGGCATAAAAAGCCGGATGGGTGAGAGACAAAACGCAATGCGATGTTGTTCGACACAGGAATGGAGCGAGAGTGAAGGGGTATAAATAGAGCTGTAGAGAGGTAATTGGGGCGTGGTCTAGCTCCCAAAACTACATCACGTGGTGACTTTACTTTACGGTGAAAAACTATAAAACCATGACAGTAAATGACTGTAAACTGTAAAAAGGTTTAAAACAGTTTCTGAAAC
The DNA here is from genome assembly GCF_029633855.1 of Hoplias malabaricus. Lineage (NCBI taxonomy): Eukaryota > Metazoa > Chordata > Actinopteri > Characiformes > Erythrinidae > Hoplias > Hoplias malabaricus. The sequence continues at coordinate 89,783,546 of NC_089800.1, forward strand.
AGTAAAATACTGTAAATACATTCATCAGCCAAAATACTAATCTCGTTACTGTAAAAATACGTTAATTTACTGTTAAACGCACAAACCATTAGGGGGCGGTACAAGTGTCCAAGAACTAGGAGGAGCTGAGACTCATTAGGGAGCTCCCAGCATGCCTCACTTCTCCATATTTTCTGTGATTTTTTTTTAGTTTGATTTTATCTGTCTTTGAGACTTTGATATTGGGCTGCATTGTGGTGATTATTGTGTGTGTGTGTGTGTGTTCCGAGTGCTGGAGTGCGGTGCCCAGATACGGCACATTTCTTTAGTTCTTTTGACATCGTCTCATTTTAAGGGCTGAATATAGGAGGTGTTTTTTCTTTATTTAAATACGACTTTATCTCAGTCTCCATTCTCTCATTTTTCACACAATTTACAGTTAAATTTATGGCAAAACAATATTTCTTTGTTATTTTTATATAAATACTATTTTATATGGTGTATATATGTGTATTATCTGTTTATTATGTTTTATATCATAAAAGTACTGCAAACAAAACTGTTCTTAAATGTAAAATTAATTATTGCTAAAAACATGATCGTATATTTTACAGTGAAGTAAGGAATTTTTTACAGTGTATTTATTTATTCATTCATTCATTGTCTGTAACCCTTATCCAGTTCAGGGTCACGGTGGGTCCGAAGCATACCCAGAATCACTGGGTGCAAGGCAGGAATACACCCTGGAGGGGGCGCCAGTCCTTCACAGGGCAACACACACACACACATTCACTCACACACTCACACCTACGGACACTTTTGAGTCACCAATCCTCTTGTACACTTAATAAATCAGCAGGTCCAGTGTAAGGTATTGTAGTGTCAGCAGGTGGATGAGGGAGGGGCCTGAACTGGCTGGGAGTCACAGGGGAGCGCCCAGCATGCATCACGGCTCCCCCAGGACCGTTTTGGGGTTATTTATAGGGGTTTGGTTTATGTTGGGTTTGGGATTACTAACGTCACAGAGGACTTTTATTTGTGTTTAATGAAAGTACGGCCACGTCTCAATGCCATCTTTAACTCATTACAAAGATGTTTTAAAGTGGACCACATTCTAATAATAATAATAATAATAATAATAACAGATTAATAATATGACTGCACTAAGATTAAATCACTGTGATCATTGTCACTTAACCGGAGGAGCCCCTCCTTTGTCCCCGTTTGTCCCCGGGGAGAGACCGAGACGGACCGGAGAGGACGTTTCTCCTCTGGACCCGAGGCCTGTGGTTTTCGGAGTCTAAACTGAGCTCTGTGTGTTTGAGATGATTATAAGTTCCTCCAATAAATCAGAAGTTACGAGGGTTTGGTTTCCTCCGACTCAGAGCTGACCCCAGAGACGTTAACGCTGTGGTTCTGCTGCTGTCGGGGTTTAACCCTTTAAACCACAGGACTCTCACCGTAACGTGCACTCCAGTAATCTGCAGAGGCCCCTGTAACAAGTGATTTCAGCATTTCATACAGTGGCCTGTAAGTGCAAAACACACACAAACACAGGAAGAAAAACCCAAAGGTAACTATGAAAAAAGCCCACTCCACAAATGTCATGATGTTAGTGCATTAATTAACCTTTTGCGTTTTTCTTGTGAGAGTGTGTTTCCGCTGTTACAGGCCACTATTAGAGTTAACACTGAGAGTGTTACATTATTACACTAACCCTGTTCATTTAACACTAATAGTGTTTAACACTGGTGAATGTACTGTGTTTTCGGACACGTTTCTAAACTCAGAAACAGCGGAGGAGCAGCGGAACATGAGCCTAAGCCTAAGAGTCCCCCAAAGGGCAGTAGAGACCCCAGCGCTGGGCCGTGGAGCTGTTCTATGGAGCGATGGATTATTTTCACATTTGTAATTATTCCAAGATTTTTCCAGTTCCCGTCTGTCTTTATGAGAGTGGAATATTCACTGGACTCTTTAAACGCAGAGACGCAGGTCTGTAGGCGCAGACGGAGGATAATAACGTGGCCTGTGTGGTGTCTGTTGTCCTCCCGAGGGTTAGCCGGGTTGTGAGTAGCGCTGAGAGCCTGTGTGATGTGGTTTTGTTAATGTGGATGTTTCTGTGTTTTTTACAGCCGTGACTCTGGCTGCAGGAGTGAGACAGGGGCGGGGTTTGGAGAGAGAAGAGGCAAAGCAAGGCAAGGCAAGTGTATTTATAGAGCACCGTTAGCACACAGTGGCAATTCAAAGTACTTTACAAAATAGTATAGAAAAATTACAGTGAATGATTATAAACAATATTTAAAAGAAATTAAAATAAGAATTCTAAAAGACAAATGAAAAAGACAATAATAGAAACAGAAATAGAAATAAAATAGTACAAGGAAATAAAAGAAATAGAATAAATTATGCATTCATTCATTGTCTGTAACCCTTATACAGTTCAGGGCAGCAGTGGGTCTTGAGCCTACCCAGAATCACGGGGCGCAAGGTGGGAACACACCCTGGAGGGGGCGCCAATCATTCACAAGGAGTGTGGTGTGTTCTTGTGTCTGCGTGGGTTTCCTCCGGGTGACTGTCTGTGAGGAGTGTGGTGTGTTCTCTCTGTGTCTGTGTGGGTTTCCTCCGGGTGACTGTCTGTGAAGAATGTGGTGTGTTCTCCCTGTGTCTGCGTGGGTTTCCTCCGGGTGACTGTCTGTGAAGAATGTGGTGTGTTCTCCCTGTGTCTGTGTGGGTTTCCTCCGGGTGACTGTCTGTGAAGAATGTGGTGTGTTCTCCCTGTGTCTGTGTGGGTTTCCTCCGGGTGACTGTCTGTGAGGAGTGTGGTGTGTTCTCCCTGTGTCTGCGTGGGTTTCCTCTGGGTGACTGTCTGTGAGGAGTGTGGTGTGTTCTCCCTGTGTCTGCGCGGGTTTCCTCCGGGTGACTGTCTGTGAGGAGTGTGGTGTGTTCTCTCTGTGTCTGCGCGGGTTTCCTCCGGGTGACTGTCTGTGAGGAGTGTGGTGTGTTCTCTCTGTGTCTGCGTGGGTTTCCTCCGGGTGACTGTCTGTGAGGAGTGTGGTGTGTTCTCTCTGTGTCTGCGCGGGTTTCCTCCGGGTGACTGTCTGTGAGGAGTGTGGTGTGTTCTCCCTGTGTCTGCGCGGGTTTCCTCCGGGTGCTCCGGTTTCCTCCCATGCTCCAAAAGCACATGTTGGTAGGTGGATTGGAGACTCAAAAGTGTCTGTAAGTGTGAGTGTGTAATGAATGGGTGAGTGTGTGTGTTGCCCTGTGAATTATCATCTATGCCCTGCCTTAGACATATACTTATGTACATTAATTCATATTTACAGCACAGTTCCTACACAGCACTAGTATTTCCACTTCTGGTAGAAGCCAACTGCATTTCTTTGTCATGAACAGGGCAATGACATTAAAATTCAGTCTGGGTTCTTGGAGATTTTGGTGAGGGTTTGGTGAATGTTTTGCTGCTAATGTGATGGGGTTTTCTGGGAATTCGGTGGTGGTTTGTTGAAGGTGGTTTGGTTTAAATTCGTGAGTCAGTAAACAGAGCTACGAGGACGAGAAGCTGAAACAAATCAAGACTCAAACTCCTGGTCTCTGCGGAGAGTTTCTAAACGGGATCAAAGCACTGAGTCAGGCGTTTCCTCTCCGGATGGCTCCACACGTCTCCGCTCTCAGGGGATGAGTGAGTGCTGAGTATTGCTTCCAGTGAAAGAGCTGTTTCCTGTCTCTCTGACCCACCAACAGCCTCGTCATATTTCAGGCTTTTAAAACTCAGGAAACATCTTCCAGCAGAATAACCCCTTCATCTCAGACAATCCCAGTTTACTCAGACTTTACTGTTATTTATGTAAAATTCCACAGTAGACCGACCAATAGAAATGCTCCAAAATGACCTGCCTTATGTCTCCACGGAGGAACACAGTTGTGTTTCTTAATGAAACGTCTGTGACCTGCTTTGGTCCAAACCCCACGAGCCCCACAGCAGTGTTCTCCCCCTGTGTAAACAGCCCCTGTTCAGAACGCCCGCTTTCAGCACCTGTTCCTTTAAATGATAACGAGCCGCTCGCTGTTCACCCCGACCCCGAGCGCACAGCAGTGAGGAGCGAGGAGCAGAAGCTCTGGTTTTTAGCCGTTTTCACTCTGTTCTCTTTCTTCTCCTTTTTTTACTCAGTGTTCGTATTTCTCCGCGCTCGTTGTGTCTGTTTCTTACTCAGGCAGTGCACAGAGAACTGACTGGTCCTGTTTCACAGTGTGTGCGTTGGTCTGTTGAAGTTGGAAACAGAGGAAAATGGTCAGCTTAAAGATCTGATGAAAATACTTTGGCCATCACAGTGTGGGTCTGGACCTCAGAGTAAAAGAAAAGATGAGAAGACTTACAGAAAGTGAGGAAAGAGGTGAAGAAAGGGAAAACAGAAAGGAAGAAAAAGAAATAAATGAGAAAAAAATTAGTGTGAGAAATTTGGAGCAAAGAAAATTGGAAAATGAGAAACAAAATCAGAAAAGAGACAGTAAACAGAAGGAAGACACAAAGACAATGAAAGAAGTCAAAAAGAAATAAAGAACAAAAAGAAGTAAATAAAGAAAGAGGAATATAGAAGAGAAAGAGATGATGAGATCAGTGACATTATCGGAGTTATTAAAAGAACAGATTCTTATTTGAGACGACTGAAATATTCCAGAAGGTTCTTCTCCTCTGTGTTTACACAGCTGAGATCCTTCACTCCGCCTTCACACACTCTGCAGCCCCCTCTGAGACCCCCACCACCCCTCGCCCTCCTCTGACTCCACCCTGGATCATAGACCCCACTTGTGGTTCAGAGCGAGTCGAGTAGGGACTAAACCATGGCGTGTAAACCTTGCAGAGCGCTGATCGTCCAGAGAGAGTCGTCACTCTACGCCACGCGACGCAGACGACCAGCACCAACTCTCCATCTGTAAAATCTCCAGCTGCAGCAGAGATCACGTTTGTTTTTATCCGACTCACGACGGCAGCTCGTAAAATGACGCCGTGGTCTTTTGAAGAGGTTCAAACGCTCCTTGGATCGGTGGCCGACGAAAGAATCCAGCGAGAGCTGGACGCTGCAACAAGAAAGGAACAAACTCTACTGATCTGTCTGAACTGATGACGGAGCTGTGTTCAGTCCCAAACAACAACACGCCAATACACCATGAGTAAACACCGCTTAACGTTACCGCCGCAGTTGTTGCCTACTGTTCCCCTTTGAGACGGGGTTAGAGACGACACTGATACATTTCAGGGGGGAGCTGTGGGAAACCAACCAGGGACCAATCAGAGAGTAGAGCTGAGCAAAGCCAAGCTGAGTAGTGGCATTGGAAAAGCGTGTCCTGTGTTGACCTTGATTGGTATACCTGCAGGGGGCGTCTCCATCGATTCACCTTATATTCTACCATTAAAAAAAAACAAACGTCTCGTGACCTGCTTTAGTGGAGCAGGCTTACTCTTTGCCTGCAGCTGAATGCTACATTTTTTTAACGTTATTCAGTGCTCCTTTAAAGGCCTGTCCTAGAGTGTCCTGATTTGGACAGAACCCCAGACTCTCAGGGCAGACGATAACAACACTCCAGTGCCTGTTTTAGCGGCTACTTCAGAGCTAGCCTCATGTTTGGGCTGCCCTTTGGCAGACGCCAGGCTAAAACCTCTTATCTCCGAGAGCTCTGAGAGAGGGTCTGGCTCTGAGCTGGAGAGAGGAGTGTTTTCTGTTCTGTGTGGACTGTGTTCGGGCTCCTGCTGCAGGAATGTTAGCATGTCTGGTATGCTAACGCTGTTAGCTCTGACTGATGACAGCTGGGAATGTGACAGAGCTCAGGCTAGCAGTGTCTCGGGGTTTGCCCCGAGAGGGGGAGAGTGTGTAAAAACAGAAAGACCAAACATAGACAAGGTCTGTGTCTAAATTAGGAAATGATACGCAGAAGTTTTCTGACTCTTTTGAATTTGTTATTTCATATTACTCCAGTTTTTACTTCCATTTACTGTTTACACTCACTCACTCCTCACAGCTGTGCCTCCTCCTCTCCTGACCGCAGTCTCTCTCTGGTACCGAATGTCTCCGAAGCGCCTCAGAGAGAACGGCACCAGCTTTTGTTTTTATTCAAATACTTTCTTGAAGTTTTCTCCTGTTAGGTTTTTTGTGGGCGGGGCTAAATCTTCCGTACCTGATGTGATCTCTTCCACAGAACCAATCAGAGTTAGCTATATGTTCACACATCTCCCCTCGGTAAAGCCCCTCCTTCAGCTCCTTACATCCCCTCGTCTGTTTTTTTCTCTCGCTCCCAACATCTCTGTTCTCTTCTTTTCTCTTTTTTTCTTCCTCTTTTTCTGTCTCCTCTCTTCCAACCCTCTTTCTCTATTCTCTCTTTCTGTTGGTTCCACTATACATGTCAGGACTTTCCAGAGCTAATTAAATCTTTGCCCAGATGCAGTCTTTGGCTCATTTTAGAGTGATTTGTACTACCTGCACAATTTTAAGCAAAAACAGTCCAGTGTTACGGAGTTAAAAAGCATTTTCTGAAAGTAGACAATATGTATCTTGAAATGCCCACTTGCCCAGTTTAAATTAGTCTGTCACAAAATATAAAGATTTTATTTGGTTGTTCTGCGATTAAACAAGTAAATTTAAGAAAACTCTAAAATATTTTGGCCCGAATGGCGTTCCATAGCTCTTTCAGCCGTAGTCACTCCTTAACTGCGCGTCTCTGGAGCTCCTCCTCTTCCCAGGCGCTCCCTCCCTTTCCCAGGTCCAGAGAGTGAGTGAGCTCGGCTCATCGCCTCTCTATTGGTTTACAGAGGTGTCAATCACTTCTGACCCGCCTCCTTAGAGCTGTGAGCGAATCCCTGTTGAGAGCAGCGTCCAGCAGCGCACCCCTCCCCCGGGGAATAGGACCCTGCTCACAGCCGGCAGCTGCTCATTGGTCCAAAGCTGAGTCTAAGAAGGAACTCACTCAACTTTGAATTCACAAAGACTTTACGTAAAACCTTCCCTGGGCGCGTGGAGTTCCAGAGCAGTGCGTTATCGTTCCGCAGAAATAAAGGCGTGTTCACTGTGGCGTGGTGAACAAGAAGGGATTATGTTTTGGAGCTTTTCACCAGTGCGGCTCCTTTCCTGAGACTGTAAGTGATTTTTTGAGGCAGAATTTGAAGAGACCTTACACGTCTGTTATGGTTTAAACGTCCGAGCATGGCGTCCTGCTCCAGGTGTAAACAGTCAGCACTGAGCACGGGGCTGTGTCACTCCTGAAACCTCTGAGATGGTGTCGAGGGCTGTGTGATTAAAATCATTTGATGCTATCAACTACTACACTTTAACAAACACGGGCCACTAGAGGGCGTTTCTGCACCAAGAGTTTAAACCCACACCTCAACCTCAACCTCAGGAACATTCAAAGAAAACGTACAGCTCTCTTTAGTTTTTGAATAAAAATGTTTGTCCTGCCATTAACTGAAAGTAGAAACAGTTCAGAGAAGTGAGTGTGTTTTCTGGAATCCTGTTCTGACATTTCACATAAACAAACACACACACACACACACACACACACACACACCTGCTTTAGTGTCTTATTCTTTGTATAAACAGCTTTGTGGAGCGGTGGGGTGAGATATCTCGGTGTCCACTGTCCTCAGTGCAGAACGTAAACAGAGTGTGAGAGTGAAGCCCAGGGAACGTGTCCAGTCTAAACACAGCTCGCGGATAAATTCAGAACAGACTCGCTTTCTTTTCCCACAGCGAGGAGAACGTCACGGGAATATCACCGGCCTCTGGACACAGGCCATAAACTACTGTCCATTAACACGGATCCTCCTTAAACAGAACGATCATTCTAATCTTAAGAATCTGGACAATTTCTCAACTTTATCTCCGCTCCTGCTGACTGCTCCTGGGTTTCCAATAAAGTGGCCACGGATGTAAAATGATTAGCATCACAAACACCACTCCAGAGAACACAGTTCCACTGCTCCTCAGCCCAGGGGCCTTTAGGCTCATGTGCAGCTGCTCTACAGTGTCCCGTAGCGCGCTTGCTGTGTGTACGGTAGGTGTTTGTATTAAAGCATGCTTCTGCGGTGTGATTTATCCTCAGCTGCGGAAACTGTGCATCTCTGATGTTCTGAGTGTTTTCGGAGTGTGTTCTGGATGTGGTTCGTTTCAGAAATGCAGCCAAAATAACAGAGAAGTGCTGTTTCATTATCGTATAAAAAATATAAAAGAGAGAGGTTTAAATTTGAAAAAAGAGCCAGTTTCAAAAAGTGGATCATATCACAGACCTCAGTCAGGGCCCACAGACACAACAGCCACATAATACATTTATCCCACATTAATCCCAGGGCGGCGCTATGGAGCAGCAGGTGGTGCCTCTGTCACAGCTCCAGGGTCCTGGAGGTTGTGGGTTTTAGTCCCGCTCCGGGTGACTGTCTGTGAGGAGTGTGGTGTGTTCTCTCTGTGTCTGCGTGGGTTTCCTCCAGGTGACTGTCTGTGAGGAGTGTGGTGTGTTCTCCCTGTATCTGCGTGGGTTTCCTCCGGGTGACTGTCTGTGAGGAGTGTTGTGTGTTCTCCCTGTGTCTGCGTGGGTTTCCTCCGGGTGACTGTCTGTGAGGAGTGTGGTGTGTTCTCCCTGTGTCTGCGTGGGTTTGCTCCGGGTGACTGTCTGTGAGGAGTGTTGTGTGTTCTCCCTGTGTCTGCGTGGGTTTCCTCCGGGTGACTGTCTGTGAGGAGTGTGGTGTGTTCTCTCTGTGTCTGCGTGGGTTTCCTCCGGGTGACTGTCTGTGAGGAGTGTTGTGTGTTCTCCCTGTGTCTGCGTGGGTTTCCTCCGGGTGACTGTCTGTGAGGAGTGTTGTGTGTTCTCCCTGTGTGAGTGTGTGAGTGAATTCTATCTGTATTCAACACAATCATCCCCCAACAGCTCATTTAGAAACTGGACAGACTGGGACTGAACACATCACTGTGCAACTGTCTGCTTGATTTCCTGACTGGAAGACCACAGGCAGTACAGGTTGGCTGTAACTCGTCTAGCACCATCACTCTGAACATGGGAGCTCCCCAAGGATGTGTGCTGAGCCCCCCTCTGTTCACTCTGCTAACCCACGACTGCTCTCCATCACACACCTCCAACCTTTTCATGAAGTTTGCTGATGACACGACTGTGATAGGCCTCATCAGGAACAACGATGAGTCACACTACAGGAGCGAGGTGAGCCGGCTGGCCTCTTGGTGCAAACACAACAATCTCTCTCTGAACTCGTAGCTCGATCGTGCCGCTTCTCCCTATTCAACATAAGGAAGATTAATTAATTAGATCAAATTTGATGCGAGCAGCTAAGGGTAGCCAATGCAGCTCAACTAATAGGGGCGTGACATGTGCTCTTTTAGGCTGGTTGAAAACCAGGCGTGCTGCAGCATTCTGGATCATCTGTAGCGGTCTCACAGCACATGCCGGAAGACCTGTCAGGAGGGCGTTGCAATAGTCAAGACGGGAGATTACTAACGTCTGAGCAAGGAGCTGTGTTGTATGTTGAGTTAGGTACGGCCTAATCTTCCTTATGTTGAATAGGGAGAAGCGGCACAGTAGAGCTACAGCGGTAACGTGATCTGCGAAGATCAGCTGGTCATCAACCATGACACCTAGGTTTCTTATAACCTTGATGGGAGCCACTGATAGGGACTCAATTTTGGATAAATTCAAATGGAGGTGATGTTCCTTCATCCATTTAGATATGTCAGAGAGACACAAGTGTCACCTGGAGGAAAGGATAGGACTCTTGACTTGAGTGTGTGTGTCTCCCTGTGAAGTACTGGCGCACCCTCCAGGGTGTGTTCCTGCCTTGCTCCCAGTGACTCCGGGTAGACTCCGGTTAGTTATGAAACCGTTTAGTTTTAGTTAACCGTTTTAGTTATAAAGTCAGTTTATGAAATATCTTCCCTCTGAGAAATTCCACAATCCACTGTAAGTGTGGTTATTGAAAAGTGCAAGCAGTCAGGAACCACAGCAACTCGACTACGAAATGGCAGACCACTTAAAATTAGAGAGCAGTCGCTGAGTGCTAAGGCCCACAGTTAAAAGAAGACCCAGTAACTGCAGAGATTTCAAACCTGCTGCCATTGCTGCAAAAGGAGGGGCTGTAATATCAGGCTTTAAACAGAAGCCTTTAATCTGGAGGAACTGCAGAGATATTAATGAGATCTCTTGGTTTGTCTTTCTTTCCTGTGGGTGCTGTACGACTTTAGCACTGTGGAGTGAGTGTGTGATGTTTTATAGTGTAGTGTGTTTACACTTGGCTCAATCTGAGATTCCGACACACGCTTCTCACATCTCCTTACATCTGAGGCTGTTGAGACACCAGTGAGCCACTTTTGAGCAGTAGTATTTACCTCTGGGATAAATCCAGCTGTCTTTCTGAGTTCTGAAAGCACCCACTGCATCCACTGCTGGAACTGAGGTGTATAGTGCAGTCTGTAGTGTTTTTATTAGTTCTCAGGCTGCTTTTAAACCTGAAGCAAAGCATCTGGAGTGTGTGTGTGTGTGTGTGTGTGTGTGTGTTTCGGAAATGCTTACAAGTCGTCAGCTGTTTGGAAAAGAGCTCAACTTCAAAGGAAGCCCAACAGAAACACGTCCGTTCAGAAATTAAAACTAAATTCCAGACGTGTGTAAAGTGTCCTAAACCCATCCTCCACAAAAAAAAATAAAAATAAAAAAAAAAGTTTCTTAAGAAAGAAATTCTTCTTAAATATGAATTTCTTCTTAACTTCATACTTAAGAAGTGTTAAGATGAATTGTTTTTCTTCAAAAATCTTTGTAAGAACCCTGTATTTTCCTTAAATTTCTCTCAAGAAAAACTCTACAAAACATTCTTTTTAAATATTTTCTTAACACTTTATTATTTTTTCCTCTTACTTTAGAAGGTAAATTATGGTGAATGTGTTGTTTTTCTGTTCACTGTTCCCTCCACTTTATTGTTGACTTTTTGAACGTTTAGTCCATGTCCATGAGGTTTTGGTCCATGTTTCTCTCCACTGCAGATTTAACTGAACACTGGTGATAACTGGTTATAAAAATGTGTGTCTTTATAAACTGTAAAACACCGCAGCGAAGTGTTTCATTACAAATTGCCAGAAGCGAAGAGTGTTTTGAGAAAAATCTTAAGAAAATAATTGAGTTTCCTGAGGCAATAATTGAGAATGTCTTAAGATTTTTTTAGAGAATTGAATTTAAGAACTTTTTTATGAACTTTTTATAGCGCTTTTCCACCAGCAGTGGATCGGGAACCAACGGAAACAGGTTCCGGAACCAGAAAAGTTCGTTCACGGCGGGAACCAAAGAACAGTAGGTTTTTCAGCACGAGCCGTGAGGACGTCTGTGGGCGTGGCTAGTTACAGGAGCAGGGAGCGATGGCGACACCCAAGAGAAGCGCACTGTGTAGTCTCCTACGTCTCATCGCCAAAAGATGATCGCTGTTTGCTTTTTGGAGAAAGACAAACGTCTGTAACAACAGCACAAACGCTCACAGGTCGTCTACATGCTCCACCACCTCCTCACTTCTGTTTACTGCCGCTGTACAGCGCCCCCTGTGGGTGACGTGTTCTATGACGTATCCTCGGTTTCCACTAAAACTGGTGTAAACTCGGCTGGTTCGCTGAAAGGCAGCAAGGTTCTTATGTCTTTATCGTAAGATCCTTCGTAATTCTTCTTAGGAAAGCTTTGGTGAATCCGGCCCCTGATCCTCTGCTAAAGTACTGACCTCAGTAAAAGTAGAAGCAGTGAAGTACGAGGTCTTTAAGCTCGTTCAGTCCTGAGAGAGTGAGCTGTGGTCAGTGGAAGTTTCTCAGAATGTCCAGCGTCTCTCCGTGTTCGACTCTGTTCTCCTCTTTCTGGATCATTGAGGACTGAAGCCCTGGAGTCAGAGGTGCACACCAGTTAAACTACACTTTAACATGAACACATGCTCTAGGGGGCAGCACATCCGGACCAGAACCGGTTGACCGTGGATCCCCAGCCCACGCTGTGGAGACAGGAGCGTAAAGAAAACACATTAAATCTGTAACACGTCTTTAACCAGCAGGACTTTCCTGTTCCTCCCGTCGCAGACCGGATCAGATCTCCTTGTGAAAGCTGGTGAACCCCGCCTCGTGAGGTTCATAAGGAGGAGAGCAGCTTTTGTATCTGGGAGAAAGGAGAAAATATTAGAGATCAGCGGGGTGTGATGTGGTTCTGACGGACTGGTTCCCGACCGTTTCTGAGGTGAACGTAGGTCACATTCAGAGGGAAGCAGCAGTGACTGGGCCTAAGTTTATGGGAGATTACAGTACACCCTGGTTCTGCTGGGTCCAGTGGTCTGGTTCATTTTGACTCGTCAAGATATTGGTCTTTCTCAGTCCAGCCCTGCCACGTCTGATCCGCTCATTCTGACTCGGTCCGGTTTGGTCTGGCTCTGTCCAACCCTGTCTATAGCTTGGTCTGTCTGGTTCTGACTCGGTCCAGTTAGGTCTGGCTCTGTCCAACCCTGTCTATAGCTTGGTCTGTCTGGTTCTGACATGATCCAGTTTGGTCTGGTGCAGTCCAGACTTGTCTAACAAACTTTGGCTCATTCCAGACCTGTGCAGCTTTGTCCAGTTTGGTCTAGTCTAGTTCAGCCCACTTCAGTTTGGTGTAGTTAATTTAAGCCCAGTGTGGTGGTCCAGCTTGGTCTAGCTCAGTCCATCTTGGCCTAGATAAGTCTAGTTCAGTCCAGTCCAGTCCTGCTTGATCTAGCTCAGTCCAGTCCGGTCCAGTTTTCCTGGCTCGTTCTGGTTTTGGCTCAGCTCTGTTTGACAGCTCCTCTGAGGATGAGATCTCTCAGGATGATCTCACTAATGCTTCACTCTGCTGCTGTTTATGAGACAGAGGAGACGCTCTCTGTCTCGGCTCCTCCTCTGATCTAATGAGCTCTGTGTTAAAGACCCAGACTTAAACAAAAGACCCCAGTGTTTAAAGCCAGCTCTGTGTCTCTGTGTCTGTGATGTCCACTCCGTCACAGTAAGTAACTCCAGCTCACTGTGGTGAGTGACCTCACTGACCCCTTCACTCCCGCCTCCATCAGCGAGACTTGGGCCCATTCCTCTGAACACCGGGAACACCCCACAGACCCGAGTTCTGGAGACTGACCAGAACATTATAACCACCACAGTGTGGACCCCAGATCACTCATATTTACAGTCATTTCAGTCAGTGACCTGAGGCTTGAACCCAGGACCCCGTGGCTGTTTGGCAGCGACAACATGGTGTAAATATTTTATAAATAAGGCTTATATAACATTGTAATTCAGAATTTAAACATTCTCCACTCCTTTGGGACAAGAGCTTGTGGCTGAAAGGTCATTGATTTGAGTCCCAGGGTTCACAGCACTTATTTGCACTAGTGTGTGTGTGTGTGTGTGTGTGCCACAGATGGGTTAAATATGGAAGACACATTTGGTTGTACGCTGTACAGTGACTAATAATTTAATTTAGTTATTTCACAGTAACTGTGTCACATTCTCATTTAATTCAACAGAAAATAACCTATAAACACACTGTCACTGCGCTCTGTTCCCGACTCTGACACTGCCTCCATCTGTAACTGGTCTGAACCCACACTCACACGGGCTTTTGGACACAGTATTGTCCCCAAGAACAGAACAAACCCATCACAGTCTTCTGCAGCTTTTTCCTGATGGAGCTCAGAACCAACGCAGCGCTCAATAAACCAATCCTATTTTTTTTACATACTTCTATACACGAGATTTCCTGATGTTTTTTCCTAGTTGCCCAGTGTACGGAAACATAGCTGTGAGGTCTGATTGTACCTGTGTCTGAGAGGTGAAGGTTGAGAAGGAACAGAACGTACATCTGGAAGTGATCAGCTCCCGAGGCCTGGCCCTCAGCCCCGACTCGCTGATAAAACCAGATAAGCCCTGGCTCTCCATTAGGAACGGGCTTGTTTTAGTCTGGAAACAGCTCTGGGGGAGAGAGCAGGGGCAGGGTTTACTCGGGGGAAGGGGAGGGGGAGGTGGGAGCCGCTGTCGTTCGGAGCCACGCTGCAGTACTCCTTACAGCGAGTGCATTCGGCTTCTTTAACCTGCTGCCACTGTACGTGCGGTGTGTGTACTCTCTACAGCACAGCAGCCTGATGCTCTGGAGCAGCTGCACATAAGCCACTTCTGTAAAGCAGTGTTTGATCTCCATTCAGTTCCTCTGTTAGCCCTTTTCCATTAAAAGATCTGTGGCTCTTGAACCCTGGGTCTCTCCAGTTTTGTTGGAAACCAAGGATTCGTCTCCAGTGGGGGGCGCTGTGGGGCTGTGTCAAAGGGACAGAGTCATGGTTAATCCACTGTTTACAGCGCGGTCAGATCACAGTGAGATATGAGACACGTGGAAATGATGCAGAGCTCTGAGCGGAGAAGTCTGAGAAAAGTAAATTTGACCTCACCCCGAGTCGCGCTTAACACAGCCCCAGAAAACAATCAGACGGAGCATTTTCCTGTTTTTATTTGTTTTATTTATTTATAGAACAGTCTATAAATGACTCGTCCAGCTCCACTGCACCATCACACATTATTTTAGGCTCTGAGCTCTTTCTGGAGCTTCTTTATCTCTCCACTCGCCCACGGACACTTTCTTCAGTTCCTACTGAAGAACCCACTGTTCTCTGGTTCAGGAAGGAGTTCATGTCGATGGAAACACACTGAAGGTCTGCTCCTGCTCCTCGGTGCTGAATGAAAACTGTTATTTCTTTAATGCACAGAATGAATGCTTTACTCTCACTCCTCCTCCTCCTCTGGTGCCACCTGCAGTGGGAGCTCCTACTGGACGCCACAGAACTATCACTGAACCCTGGGGCCTTTAATTAAAGAGCAGCCTTCAGTCTGTGAACAAAGCCTGGCGTCAGCTTCAACCCAGGCTTAGATCAAACAGCCGATGTGTTTATGAAGCTGTGGACGTCTGTTTTTTTGGGAGAAGGGGAGTGTTCCGTGTGTTTCCTGCTGAGTTTATTGGTCTCCTGCTCAGTTTCAGATTAAAGCAAGAGTAGGTAGTATTTTTACTATAAAATTACAATTGAGATTCTCCACTGAGCTGTGGTAGGGACAATAGAGCCTCTGTTGTTGTTACGCCATGCTCAGCACTGCAGAAACTGCACTGTGTATCTCTTGGAGGAGGGTCGGAAGCCACCCACTTGTAGAGGGAGCCCAGGAGCAAAAATACCAAATATTTCCTAAAGTTACTTTAAAGTGGGGTTCTTAAAAAAATCAATTGAAAGTTTGTGACATATTCAGTCAATCACTGTACAGCACAGAGGAGACAATGTCACAACAGATGTCTCTTAATGTCTCAGTAGATGAAAGACAAGTGATACTTTAGCATAAGTCTCCAGAGACTCAAAAGTGTCTCCTGAGATAAAGATCTCACTGTCTCATGTGTCTCCTCTGGAGTTTTAGTGGAGAGCTCAGAAAAGTCGATGATGAACTAAACTCTACCCTCTCATTTATCTCTCTATGTCTCATATCTCATTCTTGTCTCATTCTTTTGCTCCAACGGAATTTTAACAGAATCACCATTATGTCTCCAGAGCCATTCCAGAGCAACATATGAGCAATAAGATCTTCTGAGAACTAGCAGTGAAATGAATTGATGACTACACCTTCAAAGGAAAATTAATCAACACGAGATGTAAAAATGCTTTTATTTGTGGACACCTGCTCTTACACAACACGCTGGAACATAGCTGTGAGGATCTGATGGGGGTCAGCCTCATAATCATCAGTGAGGGGCTGGGGCTGGTGTTGGGGAATAGTTCTGGATCAAACTCACCACTCCAACTCACCCCAGAGGAACTCCATCACTCCAGAGAACACAGTTCCACTGTTCCACACACCAGAGGAACTCCATCGCTCCAGAGAACACAGTTCCACTGTTCCACACACCAGAGGAACTCCATCGCTCCAGAGAACAAAGTTCCACTGTTCCACACACCAGAGGAACCCCATCGCTCCAGAGAACACAGTTCCACACACCAGAGGAACCCCATCAATCCAGAGAACACAGTTCCACTGTTCCACACACCAGAGGAACCCCATCACTCCAGAGAACACAGTTCCACACACCAGAGAAACCCCATCACTCCAGAGAACACAGTTCCACTGTTCCACACACCAGAGGAACTCCATCGCTCCAGAGAACAAAGTTCCACTGTTCCACACACCAGAGGAACCCCATCACTCCAGAGAACACAGTTCCACTGTTCCACACACCAGAGGAACTCCATCGCTCCAGAGAACAAAGTTCCACTGTTCCACACACCAGAGGAACACCATCACTCCAGAGAACACAGTTCCACTGTTCCACACACCAGAGGAACCCCATCGCTCCAGAGAACACAGTTCCACACACCAGAGGAACCCCATCAATCCAGAGAACACAATTCCACTGTTCCACACACCAGAGGAACCCCATCACTCCAGAGAACACAGTTCCACACACCAGAGGAACCCCATCACTCCAGAGAACACAGTTCCACACACCAGAGGAACCCCATCACTCCAGAGAACACAGTTCCACTGTTCCACACACCAGAGGAACCCCATCACTCCAGAGAACACAGTTCCACTGTTCCACACACCAGAGGAACACCATCGCTCCAGAGAACACAGTTCCACTGTTCCACACACCAGAGGAACCCCATCGCTCCAGAGAACACAGTTCCACTGTTCCACACACCAGAGGAACCCCATCACTCCAGAGAACACAGTTCCACTGTTCCACACACCAGAGGAACCCCATCGCTCCAGAGAACACAGTTCCACTGTTCCACACACCAGAGGAACCCCATCACTCCAGAGAACACAGTTCCACTGTTCCACACACCAGAGGAACTCCATCACTCCAGAGAACACAGTTCCACTGTTCCACACACCAGAGGAACCCCATCACTCCAGAGAACACAGTTCCACTGTTCCACACACCAGAGGAACCCCATCACTCCAGAGAACACAGTTCCACTGTTCCACACACCAGAGGAACCCCATCGCTCCAGAGAACACAGTTCCACTGTTCCACACACCAGAGGAACCCCATCGCTCCAGAGAACACAGTTCCACTGTTCCACACACCAGAGGAACCCCATCACTCCAGAGAACACAGTTTCACTGTTCCTCAGTGTATAGTATTAACGCCTATAGTTGTATTTAAGCTGCAGTGCTGTGTTTATTCAGATGTAGCCTGAGGCTCTGTTTGTTATGAGGCTGTAAGGCCATTAAAGTCAATTTTATCAGTTTTGACCCAGATTTAAGGCAGTTTTTTTTCTGCTGAAGGGTCTTCTCTCAAGACGTTGAGCTGAAGCTGTATATTTTCTCCCCTCTGTGTTTAGTCTTGAGCTGGAGAGAGAGCAAGTCTTCTTTCAGAGCTCTATTCATCTCAAGGTAAGCGCTGGTAACTGCTAACAGATGACACTCCATGGAAGAGGAGATACTCTCTTCTCACTGGACCTTTTTCTCATTTATTTCTCGCTCGTGCTGCACTCCCTCGACTTTAAACCTGTGTGAATTCACTTTTACAAAAGAGTTCTTCTGTTGTTATGATGCCAAGCTTGTTACAGCACAGGAAGTGTTTTTGGTGCCGTACAGAACCTTTAACCTTTTTATAGAACCTTTAACCTCTAACCTTTATACAACACGTACGTGACTCATTGAGATAGAAACGTAACAATCATACCCCAGAATCCTTAAAAGGTCTACTTTTTAAAGACATGGATGTTGAAAAGAAATGTGTTTTACCTGGTTATAGATGAGTAACATGAGGCACGTCTCTCTCTGAGACTGAGACCGGGACCCTTGATGTCCCGCCCAGTCATATTCATAGCAGTGATGTATTTCAGCTGCTTCATTTTGTGATGAATAGCTTTTAAACCCAAAGCTTTTAAACTAGCAGTTATTAAACCTATGATCAAGAAACCAAATCTTGATGCTAGTACACTGTCTAATTACAGGCCTATTTCTAATTTGCCATTTCTGTCTAAGATCTTAGAAAGAGCTGTGGCCCAACAACTTAGTTCATATCTACATAAGAATCATATATATGAAAAATTCCAATCTGGATTCAGGCAACATCATAGTACAGAGACAGCTCTAGTCAAGATAACAAATGATCTTCTTCTTGCCTCTGATCAAGGCCACGTATCCCTGTTGGTGCTTCTTGACCTAAGCGCAGCCTTCGATACAATAGACCACAATATTCTCATAGAAAGGTTAGAAAACATGGTTGGAATCACAGGGACAGCCCTATTATGGTTCAAATCTTACTTAACGGAACGTTATCAATTCGTAAAAGTAAACAATCTAAATTCAAATTATTCTAAAGTAAGATTTGGAATTCCACAAGGCTCTATTTTAGGACCATTATTATTTACATTATACATGTTACCGCTAGGCACAGTTATAAGAAACCATGACATTAACTTTCACTGTTACGCAGACGACACACAATTGTATATTTCAGCCAAGCCCGATGACAAACACAGATTAAAGAAAATAGAGGACTGTGTAAAAGACGTGAAAGGCTGGATGTTGCGTAACTTCCTCCTTCTAAACAGCAACAAAACAGAGGTCCTGCTTTTGGGTCCAAAAGTGACAAGAAATAAATTATGAGATTTCATTTTAAATCTCGCTGACTTTCCAGTTAAACCTGGTTCAGCAGCAAAAAATCTTGGTGTCATAATTGACCCGGATTTATCATTTGATCAACACATAGGCAGTATCACTAGGACAGCTTTTTTACATCTTCGCAATATTGCTAAGATTAGAAATGCCTTATCCCTTCAGGACGCAGAAACATTAGTACATGCCTTTATTACTTCAAGGCTTGACTACTGTAACGCACTACTGTCAGGATGCACCAGCAGCAATTTAAGAAAACTTCAACTAGTTCAAAATGCTGCAGCTAGGGTCCTCACTAAAACTAGAAAATTTGAACATATCAGCCCAGTTTTATCATCACTTCATTGGCTGCCTGTTAAATTCCGCATTGACTACAAAATTTTGTTATTAACATATAAAGCTCTACATGGGCTCGCTCCTGAATATCTTCAAGATACAATTTCCTATTATGAGCCCCCACGTTCACTCAGATCACAGAATACTGGATTTTTAAATGTTCCCAGAATTCAGAAGGCCTCAGCTGGGGGAAGAGCCTTTTCTTATAAAGCCCCCCAACTCTGGAATGATCTTCCAGAAAATGTTCGGGACTCAGACACAGTCGCAATCTTCAAATCTAGGCTAAAAACTCATCCGTTTAGTTTATCATTTGGTAGCTAATGCTCCCCCATAGATAAAGGCGGCAGATCCGGGGGGTCCATGGACACAGGGAATTATAGTAAACTGAGACGCTGGTGCTGTCGTCCCGCCGCTTCTCGCGATCACTCAGGTTTGTTGACGGTGGAGCGGAGGGATGCCAGTGTTTCAGGATGCTCCCGTGTCTGTGTGTCCTCCTGGTTCTCTCCTTTTAGTTAATGCTGTCATAGTCAGATCTGCCGGAGTCATTAGCCACACTCTGGAAATGTTCATATTTTCTACTTTACAAACACAAAACAGTTCAAAACTAATTCCATCCCTTTACATCTTTCCGAGTAAACGACTGCCCACCTGTCTGTCTGGACACTGATGGATGACTGTCGAGATCCTCCTCCACGCTTCAGACCAGCTGCCCACACTCCAGCAACCACCAAGTGCCTTGAAGCTGTCCCTACACTGAAGTTCTCACGGACTACTAACTATCATCACCAGTAGATTGACCAGAGGAGGATGGGTCACCCCTTGTGAGCCTTGGTTCCTCCCAAGGTTTCTTCCTCAGCTGGGGGAGTTTTTCCTTGCCACTGTCGCCCCTGGCCTCGCTCACTGGAGGGTTTTACATTTTTTACATTTCATGTCAAATCTTGTCTTACTGGAATTCTGTGAAGCTGCTTTGTGACATCAGTTGTGAAAAGCGCTATATAAATAAATTTGATTTGATTTGATTTGATGAATAAGTCAACTATATTTGACTCTTTTTTTCTGCAGCACGTTTGGTGCTGTTAGCTTCAGCGCTACGCTAGTTCAGCCCTATATTCTAGCGATGGCATTTGTGAAGCTGATGGTAAATGTTTTGTAATTGCGCAGAGGCACAGGGCTCAGTTGATAGAGGGGAATGAACTGGTTTGTTGTAAAGTTTGGGTGCTCTCTGCTGCTTTAAAGCAGTCGTCTGAAGCTCATTTGTATGGTTTTGTTGTTCCGAAGTCGTTGGGGCTAATGAGCCTTTATCTCTGACAGTGGGAGGGGATTTAGAGCAAAATAGAATGAAAAACTAATTAAAATCTCAGAAAGCTGTAAACACCAGTGTGTAGCCGCTCTAAAGAAAACTTCAGAGATGTTTACAATGTGTTTTTTCACTTTCTATCAGCACCTTTGAAAAGTCCATATTTGACGTACAGACTTCTCTCGTTGTTGTTGCTGGGTTTGTGCTGAATGTTCGCGTGTGTAGCTTTTTCAGAGCAAACCTTTTTTGGAGGATGAACCTTGTTAAAATATCAAGGCATTTCAAATCACCTCAGACTCCAGGGGGTTAATGAATTAAACCAGTGTAAGTGAGGCCCCCTGCTGATGTCACGTACATAAGGAATGATGACGGTTACGAACAAAGGGCAATCATTTACAGTGTGTACAGAGGAGACGAGACGGAGACCACGCTGATTTACACTGATCAGATTCTTTATTTCAGCTGTGAGACATAAACACCACTAATAGGTCCTTTATCTCACACATCTGTGTAAAGCACTAAGCCACACCATGTTTTTAGGTGAAGTTAAGTCTAATTATAAAATGACGGCCAAAGCAAAATATAATAAAATACAATTTTCAATTCATAAATATATTTATTTACAAAAAAAAACTCCAAACAAAAACAATAAACCTCTCTTCCTCCACAGAGTATAGTCCGTTTAAAGTGAGCGCTGTTGCTGGGCAACAAGAGGGTGTATTTATGTTAATTTGGTGTAGCCACTCCATGAAACCACGTATGTTTTTGTGTATTTAAGGTGTTTTAGTTTAGTAGAAAAGCATAGATAGAAGGGACTCTTACTCTGAAGGAGAGATCGAGGATTGTATCTCAGCAGCATCACAGCCCACAGCAGCAGGTTAAAAGCTGTAAGAAAAAGAGGACGTTTAATGGGTGCTCTCTGCTGTAGATGAACAGCTCTGTTCAAAACGCCCGCTTTCAGCACCTGTTCCTTTAAATGATAATGAGCCGCTCGCTGTTCACCCCGACCCCGAGCGCACAGCAGTGAGGAGCGAGGAGCAGAAGCTCTGGTTTTTAGCCGTTTTCACTCTGTTCTCTTTCTCGTACGTTCTCGTTGTGTCTGTTTCGCTGAGTTTAACCTCGTCTTTGTGCTCTCGCATAAACACGGGGTTCTTGTTTCTCAGTGTGTGTGTTGGTGACTCCCAGATTCATACATTAACGTGAACATGCTCTAGAAAATAGATTTCCTGTGATTTGTACTGAATCAAGGGGGGGGGGGTATAACTTCTGAAAGTGTTTGTTGACAGCAGCTTATCGTCTGTTAATGTGATTATCACACGATAAACTCATCTGCTCTGGAGCCTTTAAACTAAACAATGAGAGTTAGTCGATTTATTCCAGTCTCAGTGACTTCACACACAGTATAAATTACTGATCAACTCCAGCACTGGTGTCATTGCTCTCACCAGCGGAGTGTGTGTGTGTGTGTGTGTGTGTGTGTGTGTGTAGATATTTATGCTCAGCTACAAGCCAATGCCATTGTGAAAGACTGCAGCTGAGCATGTTTTTGGCTGCACAACGTGAGTGAAAACACACAGCTAGCCAAGACACACACACACACTCACACACACACACAGGCCAGTTTGTTTTCATGAATTATTGAGAAATTGCATAGACGTCTATTCATTTTGTAGTGACTTATTCATACCTACAAGAAACTTAAAAGGGAATTCCACCATTTTGCTAAGTTTCTGCAGAATTGAATGTGATCAGGAGTCGTTTCCTGGGGAAGGAGCCTGAGCTCATCCTTCACAACGCTGTCAGTTCTTCAGAGACGTCCCCAGCACTGGTCGGTGGAGCTGTGTTCTCTGGAGAGATGATCCTGGCCCAGAACTAACCTCACTGATGCTTATGTAAAGGCTGAATGCCATCAGATCTTTATAGCAATGTTCCTGTGCTGTAAACCCTTCCCAAGCAGAGGCTGGTTCTGTAGTTTTTCACACTGTCAGTTAAATTAGAATTTATAGTGAGTGCAGCTGGTGTTTTTAAATAGAGTCAAAATAATAAACAAAAGAAGTGGAGTTGCTTCATCAGGTACTTTTCAAAAGAGCTTTACTCCGGGGCCAGAATCCTCTGCCAAGGAAAGTACTCAGCCCCTATTTGCCTTTATTCAGTAAAACACTAAACACTCAGAGATTAGCTCTAATCTCATACAATCACTCACCTCTCTCTCTGTGTCTCTACACCCCTCTCTCTCTCTCTCTCTCTCTCTCTCTCTCTCTGTGTCTCTCTCTCTCTACCTCTCTCTCTCTCTCTACCTCTCTCTCTCTCTCTCTCTCTCTGTCTCTCTCTCTTTGTCTCTCTCTCTCTCTCTCTCTCTCTGTCTCTCTCTCTGTCTCTCTCTCTTTCTCTCTCTCTCTCTACCTCTCTCTCTCTCTCTCTCTCTCTCTCTCTCTACCTCTCTCTCTCTCTCTCTCTCTTTGTCTCTACCTCTGTCTCTCTGACTCTCTCTGTCTCTCTCTCTCTGTGTCTCTACCTCTCTCGCTCTCTGTCTCTCTACCTCTCTCTTTCTGTCTCTCTCTCTCTGTGTGTGTGTGTGTGTGTCTCTCTCTCTCACTCACTCTTTGTCTCTTAAAACTCATGGGATAAAACGAGTCGTTCTGATTCTGACGTCAAGTGCAGACTCTGACGTCCGAGTCTGTCCAATCACAGCGCTGGACCCGTGTTTATGTGAGAGCGCAAAGACGAGGTTAAACTCAGTAAAACAGACACAACGAGCGCGGAGAAATAAGAGCACTGAGTAAAAACGGAGAAGAAAGAGAACAGAGTGAAAACGGCTAAAAACCAGAGCTTCTGCTCCTCGCTCCTCACTGCTGTGCGCTCGGGGTCGGGGTTCCACTGCGGAGAAGAGGAAGGTGTGGCCTGTGTCCTGAGGTTCCTGTACAGAGAGTAAATGAAGGCTGTGATCGGGGTGAGGTTCAGTGTTGGTGCTGTCTGCTCTGAGCTGGAGTCATGGAGCAGTGTGAGGCTCTGGAGGTGAAATGGGAAAATAATGGAAGCTGAGATGGTTTTAAAGCCTGGGGGAAGGTTTGGGGGGTTAAACTGCAGTGTAATTGAGCCCCATTTCCTGCAGCCCTGTGGTATTTGGGCAGCAGTTGGACCCTGAGCTGCCCACAGATGATTGATTTTCCTGCGGACGCTGAAGTGTATTTGCTCCGACCAACACAGGTTCCCCTTGGAGTTTAACTCAAACCAAAGAAAACATCTCTTCACCAAGGATTTACAGACCCTCATCATTTACAACATTTTAATTCATTACCACAGTTTATCAGTGCTGCAGTGACACTGACGTGGTGGTGGTGTGTTAGTGTGTGTTGTGCTGGTGTAGAGTGGATCAGACACAGCAGTGCTGCTGGAGTTTTTAAACCCCTCAGTGTCTGGACCGAGAACAGTCCACCGACCAAAAACATCCAGCCGACAGCGTCCTGTGTCACTGATGAAGGACTAGAGGACGAGCGACACACACTGTGCAGCGACAGATGAGCTACTGTCTCTGACTCTACATCTACAAGGTGGACCAACGAGGGAGGAGTGTCTCACAGAGTGGACAGAGAGCGGACACAGGGTTTAAAAACTCCAGCAGCACTGCTGTGTCTGATCCACTCTACACCAGCACAACACACACTAACACACCACCACCACGTCAGTGTCACTGCAGCGCTGAGAATGATCCACCACCACATCACACCTGCTCTGTGGGGGACAGCGTGGGCTACATTCTGTAATTGTTTCCTACCCTACTCCAAAAGTTACACAGCAGTTTCTGCAGTGTGAAGTCAGGGTGGCAACATCAGACACTTCTTTCCGTTAAAGGTCAGTGGAGCATCACAGTGATTTTGAAGCTGTGATTTAAAGGTAAAAATATGACCTAGTGTTACTTTAATGTATAATGTTAATAGAAAATGGGAAACGTAACAGCGGCGCAGCACCTGAAGCCTTCGTCCTGGTTCCGATGTCGAAGCTGATACAAACAACCAGCTGGAGCCTGTGTTTCTGAGGTGCTTGTCAAACAAAGGGTTTCTTTATGGGGGGGTGGTGTAGGGGGAGGGAGGGGGAAGGTCCTACCTTGGCCTCAGCCTGGAAGGAGAAGCAGAGTGTGTTTGGCTTGTGTGGAGTTTCAGGGCCGTTTCCCAGCGGGCTTTGCGGTCGGCTGGTGGAGAGGAGGCCAAACTCTCTGCAGAGCTCACAAAGGAAAGCTTTCTTCCAGCTCCCTTTGCTTTCTTAACTCTTTTACCCATTAAACTTTCACTCTCTTACAACCCCCCCATGGGGGGAGGGGTCTGAACGCACGGATATTTACTCTCAGTGTCATGAACCTATGCTAACGTCAGCAAAAACTGGACACGCGCTCGGCCCGGGTTTCCTCCGCACTGAGGGGTGTTAATCAGCAGCGTGTTCCTCTCTTCAACCCAGTACCAGTCTCTACTCTCCTGGGGAAGACTTTACCCTACATGCTGGAACACAGTTCCACTGTTCCACACACCAGAGGAACCCCATCACTCCAGAGAACACAGTTCCACTGTTCCACACACCAGAGGAACCCCATCTCTCCAGAGAACACAGTTCCACTGTTCCACACACCAGAGGAACTCCATCACTCCAGAGAACACAGTTCCACTGTTCCACACACCAGAGGAACCCCATCACTCCAGAGAACACAGTTCCACTGTTCCACACACCAGAGGAACTCATCACTCCAGAGAACACAGTTCCACTGTTCCACACACCAGAGGAACTCATCACTCCAGAGAACACAGTTCCACTGTTCCACACACCAGAGGAACCCCATCGCTCCAGAGAACACAGTTCCACTGTTCCACACACCAGAGGAACCCCATCGCTCCAGAGAACACAGTTCCACTGTTCCACACACCAGAGGAACCCCATCGCTCCAGAGAACACAGTTCCACTGTTCCACACACCAGAGGAACCCCATCGCTCCAGAGAACACAGTTCCACTGTTCCACACACCAGAGGAACCCCATCCCTCCAGAGAACACAGTTCCACTGTTCCACACACCAGAGGAACCCCATCACTCCAGGGAGCACAGTTCCACTGTTCCACATACCAGAGGAACCCCATCGCTCCAGAGAACACAGTTCCACTGTTCCACACACCAGAGGAACCCCATCACTCCAGGGAGCACAGTTCCACTGTTCCACATACCAGAGGAACCCCATCGCTCCAGAGAACACAGTTCCACTGTTCCACATTTACTGCTCTCAGTTCTCTTTGCACTTGAAAAACTTCCAGTGTTTCTTACTCACACACACCGCTCCACCTTAAAAGATACAGTCACTTCTTACTCACACACACCGCTCCACCTTAAAAGATACATTCGCTTCTTACTCACACGCACCGCTCCACCTTAAAAGATACAGTCGCTTCTTACTCACACACACCGCTCCACCTTAAAAGATACAGTCGCTTCTTACTCACACGCACCGCTCCACCTTAAAAGATAGTCGCTTCTTACTCACATGCACCACTCCACCTTAAAAGATACAGTCACTTCTTACTCACACGCACCGCTCCACCTTAAAAGATACAGTCGCTTCTTACTCACACGCACCGCTCCACCTTAAAAGATACAGTCGCTTCTTACTCACACACACCGCTCCACCTTAAAAGATACAGTCGCTTCTTACTCACACGCACCACTCCACCTTAAAAGATACAGTCGCTTCTTACTCACATGCACCACTCCACCTTAAAAGATACATTCGCTTCTTACTCACACACACCGCTCCACCTTAAAAGATACAGTCACTTCTTACTCACACACACCGCTCCACATTAAAAGATGCAGTCACTTCTTACTTACACACACCGCTCCACCTTAAAAGATACAGTCGCTTCTTACTCACACACACCGCTCCACCTTAAAAGATACAGTCGCTTCTTACTCACATGCACCACTCCACCTTAAAAGATACAGTCGCTTCTTACTCACATGCACTGCTCCACCTTAAAAGATACAGTCGCTTCTTACTCACATGCACCGCTCCACCTTAAAAGATACAGTCGCTTCTTACTCACACGCACCGCTCCACCTTAAAAGATACAGTCGCTTCTTACTCACACACACCGCTCCACATTAAAAGATGCAGTCACTTCTTACTTACACACACCGCTCCACCTTAAAAGATACAGTCGCTTCTTACTCACACACACCGCTCCATGTTCATTTAATACATTTGTGATGAGCTGGGCTTGATATCTCAAATGTTACTGCCATCAGATCCTCACAGCAGTGTTCCAACATCTACTGTAAATATACCAGACACTTTGTTTTTTACCCATTTAAAGACACTGGGGCTTCGTAAACACATTAGAGCGGTTTCCAGAGCAAACCGACTGTAGAGCAGCACATGGAGAGCTTCATCAGAGTTTTATACACAGTGTTGTAGATTACAGTCATGAACATCATCTTTAAATTTCCGTGGAAGTCAATGCAAACAGATGTTATTTAGAGTCATTTTGGAGTGTTCCTATTGGTCGGTCGTTTTTTCATGAGATTTACACACAGTGTGAAGGACAGCGGTTGTGTTCAAATGATGCAGTAAACCACACATGGAGAAATGTGTTGTACCGATATAATCCTCACACATGACTCTCTTTTCTTCATGATCCTGTTTTCCAGATTCCTTTAGTTCAGTAGTGGCCAGTGTTCTCTGTGTGTTACATGTCACACGTGTGTGCACTGACCAAGACTAATCCCTCGTTTGTGTTTTACTTGGAGAAATAAAGTGATTCTGATTCTGACACTGATTCTCTCCGCGTTTCAAATCTAGTTCCATGGCATTTCCAATTTGCAGAGGGACCACAGCTTTCAGCGAGAAAAACCCGGGAGTAAAACCTCATATCTCCCCGACACAGCCTGAGCCTCCACAGCTGGGAAACATTACACACTAAAACACAGCGTACGACAAATTACAGCCGAGTCGGAGCGCTGCTTTTCCATGTTTCAACCTCATTAACTCCTGCACGGTATCATTTACTGTGCGCTGTGGGCACGAGGGTATGAGTGTAGCATGTTGTGGCTGAATTCATGGCGCACACTCCGTAAACCAAGAGAAATCTGACCACGGAGACAAGGAAAAGCTTTTATTCTCAACCCAGAACTCGCCGCTAACAGTTTAGGAGAAACATGTGGCTCTTAACAACGCTGTACTTCACTCAGAGCAGAGAGACCTCAGACTGGTCTCACACAGCTCCTCGTTTCTCCACTACATTTAAACTGCTGTCCCCTACCTTCTGGCTGTTCAACAGCTCAACACGGTCGGAGGAGACCACTAACCTCGGTTCATCAGCTCAGTGCGCTCTTTCTGATTCTGCCCCGCTTCTGACGTCAAGTGCAGAGACTTTAGAATGGCCCCGCCCCCTCGTCTGAGTCTGTCCAATCACAGCGCTGGACCCGTGTTTATGTGAGAGCACAAAGACGAGGTTAAACTCAGCAAAACAGACACAACGAGCGCGGAGAAATAAGAGCACTGAGTAAAAACGGAGAAGAAAGAGAACAGAGTGAAAACGGCTAAAAACCAGAGCTTCTGCTCCTCGCTCCTCACTGCTGTGCGCTCGGGGTCGGGGTGAACAGCGAGCGGCTCGTTATCATTTAAAGGAACAGGTGCTGAAAGCGGGCGTTCTGAACAGGGGCTGTTTACACAGGGGGAGAACACTGCTGTGGGGCTCGTGGGGTTTGGACCAAAGCAGGTCACAGACGTTTCATTAAGAACAGAACCTTTAAAGTGAGTTCTTCAGTGCAGCTGTGGTTTTACTGAGTGTCATTCACTAAGATTTTCTTCGTTTGCAGAACTTCAGAAACCAGACACAGCTCAGAAAGTTCTCCTCAGGACAGAACCGACGCCTGGTTTTCTCATTTCAACTTTGCTCTGCTTTAGCAACGTCTTCCTGGAGACACACTGGGGGTCTGTAAGGGAGGTCTCTGAGCAGGGGGTTGTGGGTAGGAAACTTAGGGAGAGGTCAAACGGTTTGTGTCCATCAGCGCACCACAGAACTGAATCAAAAGCCAAGTTTACACCGATGCTTCAGGGGCCAGTTCCAAGTGGTAAATCAGTGTGTGTGTGTGTGTGTGTGTGCTGCGAGGGCTCGGTTCGGAGGTGAGAGTGGTCTCAGTGAGGGATCTTCCGGGGAAAACACTTCTGAAGAAGTGAAGCTCTGAGTTTCAGATAAGATCAGTGTAGAAAGTGCATTTTATTTGTTGAATCAGCTTTTCCCAATCGTCTCATAATGTTCCACTGAAACCTCCAACAGTTTCTCAAACGTTTTTTCGATCACGGCACACAGGTCTAAAAAGGGTTAAAAAAATTTACTCTCTGCATCTGACAGCCATCGCGCACACACACATACACATACACACACAGACACACACGCACACACAGACACACACAGACACACATACAGACACACAGACACAGACACACATACAGACACACAGACACAGACACACATACAGACACACAGCCACGCACACGCACACACACAGACACGCACACACATAGACACACACACATACAGACACAAACACACGCACAGACACACACACACACACACACGCACAGACACAGACACACACACAGACACACGCACACACACTTGGGAATGGTTGGTGATATTAACTTCCTGTTTGTGGCACATTAGTATATGGGAGGGGGGGAAACTTTTCAAGATGGGTGGTGACCATGGCGGCCATTTTGGATCCAACTTTTGTTTTTTCAATGGGAAGAGGGTCAAGTGACACATCAAACTTATTGGGAATTTCTCAAGAAAAACAAAGGTGTGCAATGGTTTTAACGTAACTTTATTCATTCATTAGTTATTTACAAGTTTCTGACCACTTATAAAATGAGTTGAAAGTGCTGCCCATTGTGTTGATTGTCAGTGAAACCCTCTTCTCCCACTCTTCACACACTGATAGCAACACCGCAGGAGAAATGCTAGCACAGGCTTCCAGTGTCCATAGTTTCAGGCTCACCCTGTATATTATTAGAAATTATTCTCCTCGTATACAGTCATTAATCCAGTCATGAGCTCTTCACTATAAATCTAAATAAAACTTCTCGATTCCTTTCTTAGCCCCATTCCATCATAAGAACCTATTTACTTTATAACACTCTGTAAATGGCCCGTCCAGCTCCATTGTGCCATCACGCTTTATTTCAGGCTCTGAGCTCTTTCTGGAGCTTCTTTATCTCCACTCACCCTCACGGTTCCTACTGAAGAACCCACTGTTCTCTGGTTTCAGCTGGGAACCAACTTTTCTGCTTCAGGAACCTGTTGGTGAAAAAGCAAAGAATGACTCCAGATTAGAAACAAAACAGGTTCCTCGTTGGTGAAAAAGCGCTTTCTTCCTCTGGTTCTGAGGGAGTTTGTATCGGACCATGTTCTCGGTGTAAGCTGTGACCCTGTCCTGAGGGGGTCAGGCATCCTGCTGTGAGGAGGAAGGTGTGTGTGTGTGTGTGCGTGCGTGCTAGGGGTGGGGGGTTCTGTACCATGTGTGTGTTTCTGACATTAGCTCGGACTGTTTTAGTAATGAGACGTAGGTGGCCTGCATTCCTCCAGGGATTTGTAAAGGCACCGCTACGATCCGTATTAATGACCACTGTACCAGGACACACACACACACACACACACAAGCACTAACCCCAATGTTTAAGAATATCAAGGACCCCAGAGGAAAGAAAAATCAAAAAGGAGATCTCTTTAATGTCTCAGTAGTTTCTCCTGGACGATAAGATCAGATGAAAACAATAATAAGGCTTTAGTGTGAGTCTGAAATCGTCTGTAAGTGTTTATTCAGTGTTTGAATTCCCACAGAAACTCATGTGTAACTCGAGCTGTTTAGTTTTGTAGCACTTTCCCTCTGTGTTTACTTTCATGCAGTTAGCGCTCTCCTGAATTTAGAGTCAGTTCCACCTTAAGTAATGTAACTGTAACAGCAGAAATAAGTCAGTGTGACCCCCCTATGGAGCAGGAATAGAGCAACATCCTCCTCTCGGTTGGTGCTTTTCAGCGTTTGGAGTCTCTCCGTTGTCTAAAAACCTCCAGATGGCGTTTCTCTGCCGTGAGCAGAGAGAGAGAAAGACTAGCACCGGACCCAGACACTTTGTTTTTTTACCCATTTACAGACACTGGGGCTTCGTAAACACATTAGAGCGGTTTCCAGAGCAAACCACTGCAGAGCAGCACATGGAGAGGAGTTTTATAAACAGGGGTTTTAAAAGGTGAACGTCACCTTTAATGTATAGAGGAGGTTAAAGGGCAGACACACTTTTTTTTTGTGTTGATCTTGTTTTCATTTGTTTAATGTTGTTGTGTTTTTAGCGTCAGTAAACTGGAGATGACACACACACTGTCTCCAGACACAGAAACTCTCGGCTGTGGAACTTGTAGCTGGGATTAAAACTGACCAGTGGAAGACTTTCTCTTTTGTCCAAGAAATTCCTCGAAATTCATGTTCCTTTTACTGCCTTTAATAATCACTAATCCCTGAAAACTCCACTTCCTCCGGAGTGAACGGAAACATCTCCAGGAATTCAGAGAGAGAGAGAGAGAGAGAGAGAGAAAAAGAATAGGTGGGGGAGAGAGAATGAGTAAATGGAAGGATAAGCAGAAAGGGACAGAGAACATAGAGAATGAAGAGTGTAAAATGAGACGAGAGAGACATTAGCGGTAAAGAGGAATGAGACAGAAGGAGAAATGGAGAGATTAGAGGCAGAGAGAACATGGTAGAATGTTGGAGACAGGAAAGAGAGGGAACATGCAGAGAGAGAGAATGAGAGAGGGAAGAGGTGGAGTTAGTAAAATGAGAGGGAGAATTAGAGAAGGAGAGGATAAAAGGAAATGAGAGAAAAGGAGACATGGAGAGGGAGTCACACACAGAGACAGAAACAGTCCTGAAAGAGAGAACACTGAGACAGGAAAGAGGTGGAGTTAGAGAGTAAAATGAGAGAAAGAGAAGTTGGGGTGTGTGTGTGAGGGAGAGAGAGAGAGACACTGATCCTGAGCAGCTGCCAGACGCCTGAGACCGAGTGTTATGGCTGTGCTGGTGCTGACCGCATGCCGCCGTGGGCAGAAGTTTGTGGACCCTTCTGCTGTAAGGGGCATGTGCTCTTCTCAGTTAAAGCACAGTAGGTGTCTGTGGTCAGGAGACACACTGCACCTTTAAACTGCACAACCACGTCGCATTAAAGTGCCGCCTCCAGTTTGTTCTAATGAAAGGTATCAACGAGACCGAGACGCTCCCGAGCAGCTGCACCTGCGACTTAATCTCCTTAATGTCTCTGTGATTTCTCCTCCACAGAGTGGAAATACAAATGAAATGGTCTCCTGAGATAAAGACCTCAGTGTCTCACACATATCTCCTCTGGAGCTTTAGTGGAGATCTCAGCAAAGTCAAAAACAACTGCTCAGATTTGTGCGTTTAACTAAGCCCTACTCTTTCCTTTAATCAAAAAAAAAAAATTTATTTATGTAGCGCTTTTCACAACTGATGTTGTCACAAAGCAGCTTCACAGAATTCCAGTAAGACAAGATTTGACATGAAATGTAAAGACAAATGTAAAACCCTCCAGTGAGCGAGGCCAGGGGCGACAGTGGCAAGGAAAAACTCCCCCAGCTGAGGAAGAAACCTTGGGAGGAACCAAGGCTCACAAGGGGTGACCCATCCTCCTCTGGTCAATCTACTGGTGATGATAGTTAGTAGTCCATGAGAACTTCAGTGTAGGGACAGCTTCAAGGCACTTGGTGGTTTCTGGAGCGTGGGCAGCTGGTCTGAAGCGTGGAGGAGGATCTCGACAATCATCCATCAGTGTCCAGACAGACAGGTGGGCAGTCGTTTACTCGGAAAGATGTAAAGGGATGGAATTAGTTTTGAACTGTTTTGTGTTTGTAAAGTAGAAAATATGAAAATTTCCAGAGTGTGGCTAATGACTCCGGCAGATCTGACTATGACAGCATTAACTAAAAGGAGAGAACCAGGAGGACACACAGACACGGGAGCATCCTGAAACACTGGCATCCCTCCGCTCCACCGTCAACAAACCTGAGTGATCGCGAGAAGCGGCGGGACGACAGCACCAGCGTCTCAGTTTACTATAATTCCCTGTGTCCATGGACCCCCCGGATCTGCCGCCTTTATCTATGGGGGAGCATTAGCCACCAAATGATAAACTAAACAAATGAGTTTTTAGCCTAGATTTGAAGATTGCGACTGTGTCTGAGTCCCGAACATTTTCTGGAAGATCATTCCAGAGTCTGGGGGCTTTATAAGAAAAGGCTCTTCCCCCAGCTGAGGCCTTCTGAATTCTGGGAACATTTAAAAATCCAGTATTCTGTGATCTGAGTGAACGTGGGGGCTCATAATAGGAAATTGTATCTTGAAGATATTCAGGAGCGAGCCCATGTAGAGCTTTATATGTTAATAACAAAATTTTGTAGTCAATGCGGAATTTAACAGGCAGCCAATGAAGTGATGATAAAACTGGGCTGATATGTTCAAATTTTCTAGTTTTAGTGAGGACCCTAGCTGCAGCATTTTGAACTAGTTGAAGTTTTCTTAAATTGCTGCTGGTGCATCCTGACAGTAGTGCGTTACAGTAGTCAAGCCTTGAAGTAATAAAGGCATGTACTAATGTTTCTGCGTCCTGAAGGGATAAGGCATTTCTAATCTTAGCAATATTGCGAAGATGTAAAAAAGCTGTCCTAGTGATACTACCTATGTGTTGATCACCAAGATTTTTTGCTGCTGAACCAGGTTTAACTGGAAAGTCAGCGAGATTTAAAATTAAATCTGATAATTTATTTCTTGTCACTTTTGGACCCAAAAGCAGGACCTCTGTTTTGTTGCTGTTTAGGAGGAGGAAATTACGCAACATCCAGCCTTTCACGTCTTTTACACAGTCCTCTATTTTCTTTAATCTGTGTTTGTCATCGGGCTTGGCTGAAATATACAATTGTGTGTCGTCTGCGTAACAGTGAAAGTTAATGTCATGGTTTCTTATAACTGTGCCTAGCGGTAACATGTATAATGTAAATAATAATGGTCCTAAAATAGAGCCTTGTGGAATTCCAAATCTTACTTTAGAATAATTTGAATTTAGATTGTTTACTTTTACGAATTGATAACGTTCCGTTAAGTAAGATTTAAACCATAATAGGGCTGTCCCTGTGATTCCAACCATGTTTTCTAACCTTTCTATGAGAATATTGTGGTCTATTGTATCGAAGGCTGCGCTTAGGTCAAGAAGCACCAACAGGGATACGTGGCCTTGATCAGAGGCAAGAAGAAGATCATTTGTTATCTTGACTAGAGCTGTCTCTGTACTATGATGTTGCCTGAATCCAGATTGGAATTTTTCATATATATGATTCTTATGTAGATATGAACTAAGTTGTTGGGCCACAGCTCTTTCTAAGATCTTAGACAGAAATGGCAAATTAGAAATAGGCCTGTAATTAGACAGTGTACTAGCATCAAGATCTGGTTTCTTGATCATAGGTTTAATTACTGCTACTTTATCTCATTTATTTTTCTAGTCTCCTTTTTGTCTCATTTTTTTTTCTCTCAAGGAATTTTACAAAAATTCCCATTGTCTCCTGAGCCATTAGAGAGCAACCTATGAGCTATACACTTCTCCTGTGTGTACTCACCCTGCTCACTGCCTAGAGTACGTCAGTGGGTAAACTCTTACAAATGAAGGTTCTACAAGGGTTCTTCATCAAAGGAAATGATTCTATGCAGCACCAAAAGAGCTTCTGCTGTTGTAACAAGCTTGATATCGTAATAATAAAGGAACCGTATTTAGTGCCGTATAGGACCATCTACAGCACATTCTTCATCAACCTGAAGAAACCCTTCATGAGGCAAAGAACCCTGTAATCCTGTAAAAAGTTCTTCTGGTGTTCAGCGTTCTGTAGATCACAACACTGGGCTGTGGAACAGTGGAACTGTGTTCTCTGGAGTGATGGGGTTCCTCTGGTGTGTGGAACAGTGGAACTGTGTTCTCTGGAGTGATGGGGTTCCTCTGGTGTGTGGAACAGTGGAACTGTGTTCTCTGGAGTGATGGAGTTCCTCTGGTGTGTGGAACAGTGGAACTGTGTTCTCTGGAGTGATGGGGTTCCTCTGGTGTGTGGAACAGTGGAACTGTGTTCTCTGGAGTGATGGGGTTCCTCTGGTGTGTGGAACAGTGGAACTTTGTTCTCTGGAGTGAAGGGGTTCCTCTGGTGTGTGGAACAGTGGAACTGTGTTCTCTGGAGTTATGGGGTTCCTCTGGTGTGTGGAACAGTGGACCTGTGTTCTCTGGAGTTATGGGGTTCCTCTGGTGTGTGGAACAGTGGAACTGTGTTTTCTGGAGTGATGGGGTTCCTCTGGTGTGTGGAACTGTGTTCTCTGGAGTGATGGGGTTCCTCTGGTGTGTGGAACAGTGGAACTGTGTTCTCTGGAGTGATGGGGTTCCTCTGGTGTGTGGAACAGTGGAACTGTGTTCTCTGGAGTGATGGGGTTCCTCTGGTGTGTGGAACAGTGGAACTGTGTTCTCTGGAGTGATGGGGTTCCTCTGGTGTGTGGAACAGTGGAACTGTGTTCTCTGGAGCGATGGGGTTCCTCTGGTGTGTGGAACAGTGGAACTGTGTTCTCTGGAGCTATGGGGTTCCTCTGGTGTGTGGAACAGTAGAGTGTGTTCCTGCAGACGACCTGAGCCTGTGAGGAGGTGTCCAAAGCCCTTTGTGCCTGTGCAGTGTAGGAGAGTCCACACACTTCTGCTCAGGGCTGTGGTGGAAGACCCTCAGTGCTGCCCCCCGATGACGAGCCACACATGGAGCTCATTACAGAGGAATGTTTTGTTCCACTGAGTGGAAAAATGAAAGTGATTCGTCTGCTTTTGGACGCTGCTGTTGTGGAAGAGGTGCTGGGCGGCGGCACTTTGTTTCCCTAAAGTTTACAGGCTGATATTTCACTCTTTCACCCCCCGAAGCCCTGATCTGTTCCTTTAAAGCAGCTCTACATAATTGTTACCTTCAAAGTCATTGTGATGCTCCTCTGAGCTGTACCAGGGAGAATAGAGCCTCAATCATTGTTAATCCAGGCTCAGCACTGCAGAAACCACACTATGTAGCTTAGGTAGGAGGGTAGGACACCCCCCCCCCCCCCGCCCTCTCTTGTTTCCTGGTCTTGGTCTCGTCTCCTGGTCTCTCCCTGTCTTCTCTCCTGATCTCAGTCTCGTCTCCTTGTCTCTATCTGTCTTCTCTACTGGTCTCGGTCTCGTCTCAAGGTCTCTATCTGTCTTCTCTTCTTGTCTCGGTCTCGTCTCCTGGTCTCTCCCTGTCTTCTCTCCTGATCTCAGTCTCGTCTCCTTCTCTCTATCTGTCTTCTCTACTGGTCTCGATCTCGTCTCAAGGTCTCTATCTGTCTTCTCTTTTGGTCTCGGTCTCGTCTCCTCGTCTCTCCCTGTCTTCTCTCCTGTTTTCAGTCTCGTCTCCTTGTCTCTATCTGTCTTCTCTACTGGTCTCGGTCTCGTCTCAAGGTCTCTATCTGTCTTCTCTTCTTGTCTCGGTCTCGTCTCCTGGTCTCTCCCTGTCTTCTCTCCTGATCTCAGTCTCGTCTCCTTGTCTCTATCTGTCTTCTCTACTGGTCTTGGTCTCGTCTCAAGGTCTCTATCTGTCTTCTCTTCTGGTCTCTGTCCCGTCTCCTGGTCTCGGTCTCGTCTCCTGGTCTCTCTCTGTCTTTTCTCCTGGTCTCCTGGAGCTGTGACAGAGACACTACCTGCTGCTCCACCATGACGCCCATTATTATTATTATTGTTGTTGTTGTTGTTAGAAATTAAACTCCTTAATAAAGAGACAGTAAATCATTAGGAGCTGGTAATAGCTGCAGATAATTGCAGTCTAAACAGCTGTAACTTGCACAGAATCATAGGTTTATGAAGAAATAGGGAAGAGGCTCCTCACTGAACAACAAGGCGACAGTGTGTTTTGATGAAGACTGTTCTGATGAAGATGATGATGATGTTAATAAGATTAATCCCTGTTTACTGCTGCAGCCACATGTCACTCAAAGTTGTGTTTATTTGAACTGAGGCCATCAAACAACGCCTCGAAACAATAACTTCTCAAGTTTCTCTTTTATCTTTCGGTCCTGAAAATGACCAGAGAGTCCCATATTTAAATGTTCACCAGGGGTTTGCGCTGACCATTTGTTTCTAGGTAAATGTGGGGTTTCGGAGGTGGAACGTGAGGCTGAAGCAGCGTGTGTTTTGAAGAAGGTTGTGATTTGGAGAAAACAGGGCCCAGGTGGGGTTCGCACAGTTTAGAAATCTGACTTTTTTGGGCTCAGGCACGTTTTCGCCCCAGAATCCACACGGAGTTTTATTAATGAGGCCCCAGGTCTCGGTCTCGTCTCCTGGTCTCAGTCGGCTCTGTGACGGGACACGAAGGAGCTGCTGGAGGCTCAGCTATAAAACCACTGCAGATTATAAACGATAATAAAACCTGGGTGGCCACTGTCTCAGCCAAATCTAGAGAGAGAGAGAGAGAGAGACAGGGAGAGACAGAGAGAGAAGGAGAGAGACAGAGAGTGAGAGAGAGAGAGAAACAGAGAGGGACAGAGAGAAAGAGGAAGGGAGAGAGAGAGGAAGGGAGAGACAAAGAGAGAAGAAGGGAGGGAGAGACAGAGAGACAGAGTGAGAGAGAGAGAGAGACAGAAAGGGACAGAGAGAGACAGAGAGGAGAGAGGGGAAGGGAGAGACAGAGAGAGAGAGGAAGGGAGGGAGAGACAGGCTGAGGAAGGGAGGGGGAGAGAGAGAAAGGGAGAGAGAGAGAGATGGCTGTTTGTGGTAACTCTATAATGAAATGCTTTTTTAATCAAAACATTTTATTAAATGCCTTGGCAATGCTCTAATACAACAACGTTTATTACTGTCACAGAGAGAGAGAGAGAGAGAGAGAGAGAGACAGACAGACAGACAGACAGACAGAGACTCAGACATAGACACAGAGAGAGAGAGAGAGAGAGAGAGAGAGAGAGAGAGGGAAACAGACAGACAGACACAGAGAGAGACAGAGAGACAGACAGACAGACATAGACACACAGAGAGAGAGAGAGAGAGAGAGAGAGGGAGACAGACAGACAGACACAGAGAGAGAGACAGAGAGACAGACAGACAGAGAGAGAGAGAGAGAGAGACAGACAGACAGAGACAGAGAGAGACCTAGGTGTTTCTGTATGAGACTTTGGACTCAGCCACAGAAGCTCCGCCCACACGCTGAGAGGGAGTCTATACTTCAGTGCGTCACTGTGGCCACACTGTCAGGATTCTGCCAGCTGCGCTCTGATTGGCTCTCTGTACCTCTGTGTATACGCACTGGCTCTGGTACTGGTCCGATGTGAGATGGCCTCCTGGTCCTTTTGGTCAGTCAGATTTCAGTCAAAATTATATAGAACCCTGAACACTACAAGAACCTTTTGCATGATTAATGTGTTCTTTGCATTAGGAATATATTCCTCAGATTGATGGTGAATGGTTCTAGATAGCACTTTTTAGTAAAGGGTTCTGTTAGAGCATTTTTACATCAAAAGAGGTTCTTGAACCAGAAGAGAACACGAGCACGTATTGAGAAATGGCTATAGTGTTATTCAGTTTCTCTCTGAGAAAAATGTTGATTGGCTGAGACTGAGAAGTGTTCTGATTGGCTGAGACTGAGAAGTGTTCTGATTGGCTGACACTGAGGCCTGTTCTGATTGGCTGAAACTGAGAAGTGTTCTGATTGGCTGAGACTGAGGGTCTATGTGTCCTCCTATATACAGAGCTCTTTGAGAAGGGTTACAGCTCACGCTTTGGTTAAAGCTCTGTTCGTAATCACCACTGGCTTCTGGGAGATTTCCAGGAATTTCAGAGTTACGTTTCTGCCTCATGACTCACAGCAGAGAGAAAACAGAGGGAGAAAACCTGAGAAAAGAGGGAGAACATGGGGTGAAAACTGAGAAATATGGAGGGAAAAGAGGGAGAAAACAGAGGAGAAAACCTGAGAAAAGAGGGAGAAAATGGGGAGAAAATAGAAAACGAAGAAATACTGAGAGAAAATGGGGAGAAAACAGAGGGGAAAGGGAGAAAACCTGAGAAAAGATGGAGAAAACTGAGAAATACGGAGAGAAAAGAGGGAGAAAATAGAGGGAAAAGAGGGAGAAAACAGTGGGGAAAGGGAGAATACCTAAGAGAAAATGGAGAAATACTGAGAGAAAAGAGGGAGAAAACAGAGGGAAAAGAGGGAGAAAACAGAGTACAAAAAATGATATCACAGAGTCATTACTAAACATGAACACTGCAGACCCACTTCTCCATTCTCTCTCTCTCTCTCTCTCTCTCTCTCTCTCTGCCTCTCTCTCTTGCTGTGGTCAGTAGAAAGTTCAGTGTGGTGATTTAGAGTGTGTATAAGTTTGTGGAGTGCCACAGCACTAGCTCACACACACACACACACACACACACGCACAGTAAACACAGCTGTGCGTGTGTGTGAGAGATGCAGATGTGGCAGCACAGCTGGAGGATGTTATTTGCTGAAGCGGTTGAGTGTGACGCAGATTGG
Organism: Hoplias malabaricus; assembly: GCF_029633855.1. NCBI lineage: Eukaryota > Metazoa > Chordata > Actinopteri > Characiformes > Erythrinidae > Hoplias > Hoplias malabaricus. Next base: position 89,822,466 of record NC_089800.1, read on the forward strand.
AGAGTGGGTGAATGTCTGACCAGTGACACAGTGTGTGTCCGTGAGCTTGTGGACACCCCTCTGTCCCGAGTGTGGTCTGTGAAGGATGAGACACTGCAGTGTAAACACAGTCCTGTAGCAGTGGAGAGTACATCAGCTTCGAGTCTATTTCTGCCCTTCGTCCCAAGAAACTACACCCAGTTCCTTCAGCTGAACGTTAGAAGAGCAGGGGGTACAATGAAGAGGAAAGGGTTTGTTGAGGTGAGGGTGTGTGTGACTGGGTGAGTGTGTGTGTGAGTGACTGTGTGAGTGACTGTGTGAGTGACTGGGTGAGTGTGTGTGTGTGACTGGGTGAGTGTATGAGTGACTGGGAGAGTGTGTGAAGCTGTCCGTGTGTGTGTGTGCGTGTGTTAGGGTGTGTGTGTGTGTGTGTGTTAGGGTGTGTGTGTGTTTATGTGTGTGTGTGTTAGGATGTGTGTGTGTGTGTGTGTGTGTTAGGATGTGTGTGTGTTTATGTGTGTGTGTGTTAGGATGTGTGTGTGTGTGTGTGCGCGTGTGTGTGTTAGGGTGTGTGTGTGTTTGTGTGTGTGTGCGTGTGTTAGGGTGTGTGTGTGTGTGTGTGTGTGTTCATGTGTGTGTGTTAGGATGTGTGTGTGAATGTGAACATTGGATGTGACCGTACAAAATAACCTGCTTGCAGCTGCAGGGAGTGAAGTGTTAAATCCGCCCACTGCAGCATGGCCCCGCCCCCTCCGTTTGTTGCCTGCTGTTCCTCTGAAAGTCTTCTAATGGGACCCTCACGAAATAGTGGTCTTTATGAGGAAAATTAAAGTGCAGGCAGCAGAACGGAGCTCGTTAAAACCACACATGCTTCACTTTAATGATGAAGTTGTTTCCCCAGCTCCTCCTCAGCCGCCCTCACAGAGCCACTACTGCCCCAACAATCAGACATCACCCCCGGGGACCCTCATCCTGTACCACACTCGTCTGTTCCCCTCCTCCACCAGGTGAATCAGGTCCTGGTTCTGGAAGCGGGTTCTTGTTTAGTGGCTGTTCTCTCGTGGTTCAGAGCGAGTCGAGTAGGGACTAAACCGTGGAGTGTAAACCTTGCAGAGCGCTGATCGTCCAGAGAGAGTCGTCACTCTACGCCACGCAACGCAGACGACCAGCACCAACTCTCCATCTGTAAAATCTCCAGCTGCAGCAGAGATCACGTTTGTTTTTATCCGACTCACGACGGCGGCTCGTAAAATGACACCGTGGTCTTTTGAAGAGGTTCAAACGCTCCTCGGATCGGTGGCCGACGAAAGAATCCAGCGAGAGCTGGACGCTGCAACAAGGAAGGAACAAACTCTACTGATCTGTCTGAACTGATGACGGAGCTGTGTTCAGTCCCAAACAACAACAACACGCCGATACACCATGAGTAAACACCGCGCAACGTTACCACCGCCGTTGTTGTGGTTTCCAAAGCCCACTGTTGCCCTTAGAGACGGGGTTACTGTTGACTGCTTAGTAAAAACGTAGCATCTTAAATGCTAAATACCACCACGCACACACAAACCACACTAAACAAAAACTGAAACTTATTTTAGACCCGTGTTTATGTGAGAGCACAAAGACGAGGTTAAAAGCAGCAAAACTGAGTAAAAACAGAGTGGAAATAGAGCGTGGATTAGACGTGTCTCTGGTGACAGGACAGAGCTATAAAGGGTCCGAATGTTCGTCTGGATGAAGGGAAGCATTTGGATGTGTGTCTAAAAGGCAGATGCAGCTCTGAAATAGCCCTGAGGGGTGGGGGTGGTATGTGTGGGGTATTTGAGTGTTTCAGCACAGGTGACTCCACAGTGCTCAGAGTCCTGAACTGACCTCCATGAGCTCTCTGACCCCTCCACTCTCCACACCCTATTTCACCCTGACTCCGCCCCTCAGCGGACGCGTGCACTTTAAAAGCTCCTTTTATCCCTCGCAGAGAACTGACTGGGGTCTTGTTTCACAGTGTGTGTGTTGGTGGGCTCCAGATTCACACTTTCTAAAAATCTTAATGAGTTTTTTTTTCTTTGCGTTGACTTTGACACCTTCACCTCCTCCCCTCCTTCTTTATCTCCTCCACCTCCTCTCCATCTCCTCCACCTCCACTCCATCTTCACCACCTCCACTTCCTCTCCATCTCCTCCACCTCCACTCCTTCTCTATCACCTCCACCTCCTCTCCATCTCCTCCACCTCCACTCCATCTCCTCCACCTCCACTTCCTCTCCATCTCCTCCACCTCCACTCCTTCTCCATCTCCTCCACCTCCACTCCTTCTCTATCACCTCCACCTCCACTCCTTCTCTATCACCTCCACCTCCACTCCATCTCCTCCACCTCCACTTCCTCTCCATCTCCTCCACCTCCACTTCCTCTCCATCTCCTCCACCTCCACTTCTTCTCCATCTCCTACACCTCCACTCCATCTCCACCACCTCCACTTCCTCTCCATCTCCTCCACCTCCTCTCCATCTCCTCCACCTCCACTCCATCTCCTCCACCTCCACTTCCTCTCCATCTCCTCCACCTCCACTCCTTCTCTATCACCTCCACCTCCACTCCTTCTCTATCACCTCCACCTCCACTCCATCTCCTCCACCTCCACTTCCTCTCCATCTCCTCCACCTCCACTTCCTCTCCATCTCCTCCACCTCCACTTCTTCTCCATCTCCTACACCTCCACTCCATCTCCACCACCTCCACTTCCTCTCCATCTCCTCCACCTCCACTCCTTCTCTATCACCTCCACCTCCACTCCATCTCCTCCACCTCCACTTCTTCTCCATCTCCTACACCTCCACTCCATCTCCACCACCTCCACTTCCTCTCCATCTCCTCCACCTCCACTCCTTCTCTATCACCTCCACCTCCTCTCCATCTCCTCCACCTCCACTCCATCTCCACCACCTCCACTTCCTCTCCATCTCCTCCACCTCCACTCCTTCTCTATCACCTCCACCTCCTCTCCATCTCCTCCACCTCCACTCCATCTCCTCCACCCCCACTTCCTCTCCATCTCCTCCACCTCCACTCCTTCTCTATCACCTCCACCTCCACTCCATCTCCACCACCTCCACTTCCTCTCCATCTCCTCCACCTCCACTCCTTCTCTATCACCTCCACCTCCACTCCATCTCCACCACCTCCACTTCCTCTCCATCTCCTCCACTCCATCTCCTCCACTCCGTCTCCTCCACCTCCAAGCCCTCTCCTCCACCTCCACTCCCTCCCCGCCTCCGATCCCTCTCTGTCTCCTCCACTCCATCTCCTCCTCCACTCCGTCTCCTCCACCTCCACTCCCTATTTCACCCTGACTCCGCCCCTCAGCGGACTCGTGCACTTTAAAAGCTCCTTTTATCCCTCGCAGAGAACTGACTGGGGTCTTGTTTCACAGTGTGTGTGTTGGTGGGCTCCAGATTCACACTTTCTAAAAATCTTAATGAGTTTTTTTTTCTTTGCGTTGACTTTGACACCTTCACCTCCTCCACTCCTTCTTTATCTCCTCCACCTCCTCTCCATCTCCTCCACCTCCACTTCCTCTCCATCTCCTCCACCTCCACTCCATCTCCTCCACCTCCACTTCCTCTCCATCTCCTCCACCTCCACTCCTTCTCTATCACCTCCACCTCCTCTCCATCTCCTCCACCTCCACTCCATCTCCTCCACCTCCACTTCCTCTCCATCTCCTCCACCTCCACTTCCTCTCCATCTCCTCCACCTCCACTTCTTCTCCATCTCCTACACCTCCACTCCATCTCCACCACCTCCACTTCCTCTCCATCTCCTCCACCTCCACTCCTTCTCTATCACCTCCACCTCCACTCCATCTCCACCACCTCCACTTCCTCTCCACCTCCTCCACTCCATCTCCTCCACCTCCTCCACTCACTCTCCATCTCTTCCACTCAGTCTCCTCCACCTCCTCCACTCACTCTCCATCTCTTCCACTCAGTCTCCTCCACCTCCTCCACTCTCTCTCCATCTCCTCCACCTCCACTCTCTCTCCATCTCCTCCACCTCCACTCTCTCTCCATCTCTTCCACTCAGTCTTCTCCAACTCCTCCACTCTCTCTCCATCTCCTCCACTCCGTCTCCTCCTCTCTCCTCCACCTCCACTCCCTCTCCATCTCCTCCACCCCCTCTCCTCCACCTCCACTCCCTCTCCATCTCCTCCACCCTCTCTCCTCCACCTCCACTCCCTTTCCATCTCCTCCACTCTGTCTCCTCCTCCTCCACTCCCTCTCCATCTCCTCCACCCTCTCTCCTCCACCTCCACTCCCTTTCCATCTCCTCCACTCTGTCTCCTCCTCCTCCACTCCCTCTCCATCTCCTTCACCCCCTCTCCTCCACCTCCACTCCCTCTCCATCTCCTCCACCCTCTCTCCTCCACCTCCACTCCCTTTCCATCTCCTCCACTCTGTCTCCTCCTCCTCCACTCTGTCTCCTCCTCCTCCACTCTGTCTCCTAAGGAGTTCATATCTTAGTGCTCCACTCCATCCAGAGAGTGGAGTGCACAGTGTGTATAATCCTCATAAACACACATGCAATGAAAAGGTAGGCTCTGGAGCAGCGACACATGACTCTAAGCTGATCGTGCCTAAAGCCATGAGTCCTCCAGAGGAGCGTACAGCCCCTGAGCTCTGAGAGAGAGAGAGAGAGAGACAGGGGGGGGGGGGGAGGGAGGGAGGGAGGAGGGAGGGGAGTGTGCGAGAGAGAGAGAGAGAGAGAGGGGGGGGGTGTGCGAGAGAGAGAGAGAGGGGAGAGTGTGCGAGAGAGAGAGAGAGAGAAAGGGAGGGAGGGAGGAGAGAAGGAAGAGAGGGAGGAGAGGAAGGAGAGAAGGAGGAGTTTCCACTCAAACTGCTCTGAAGCTCAAATCTCTCTCCAAACTCCTGCGAGCGGCGGAGCTGGATTTAGCCGAGATCTCCCTCATTTTCCCCAGGATTCTTTTCCCCACATTTTCAGATATTTTCCCTGATTTTCTCTTCGGTTTCTCCGTGATTTTCCGGGCCCTGGAGGAGACGGAGGGAGAGAATGCGTCTGAGTTCATAGCTGGTGTTTTTTGCCGTTTCTGAGGAGGAGCTGGAATGTGGAGCTCCAAGAGGAAAACCTGAGGAACTTCTGTCTGTTTCTTTCTGTTCTTTTCTCTCTGAAGCGAGGGATGGAGCTGCTGCTGATGGTGTTTTTGGGGCTCTGTGGCAGTGCCAAGGCTGTGTGGCACAATCAGAGGAACCTGGCACAGCACACACAGACGGGCACGGTGCCCAGAGCTGCCAGCCGTCACAGGTAATACCCCACCGTCTCTACGCCGCCTCCGCACTCTCCCGGCTCTGTTCTTCGTCCTGTTCTGGTTTGTCTCTTACTTTTCCTCTCGTTTGAGCGTTAGGGGCAGCTCTGTACAGGCTGCGGGTGCGGGATCAGGTCTAAACCAGTGGAACCGCTCTAAAATGGGCCAGGACTGAACTCTCACTAAAGGGGGGAAGGTCCTTGCCTCGTCCTGAGCTCTGTTTCACGGGCGGTGAGCTTGAGCTGGGGCCTCTGCGGAGACGTGCTGCGTCTGAAGGTCTGCTCTTAACGTCCAGAACATTCTGAGAACACATTAAACCCTCGTTCACCTTCGATGTGTGTTCTGTAACATATCAAGTGCCTCAGGTCTCCTCACATAACGTTTCTTTACAATCACTAGTTTATACCTGTGTGTGTGAGTGTGAGTGTGTGAGTGAGTGAGTGAGTGAGAGTGTGTGTGAGTGTGAGTGTGAGTGTGAGAGTGTGAGTGTGAGTGTGAGAGTGTCAGTGTGAGTGAGTGAGTGAGTGAGAGTGTGTGTGAGTGTGTGAGTGTGAGAGTGTGTGTGAGTGTGTGAGAGTGAGTGAGAGTGAGAGTGTGTGTGAGTGTGTGAGTGTGTGAGTGAGTGAGTGAGAGTGTGTGTGAGAGTGTGAGTGTGTCAGTGTGAGTGAGTGAGTGAGAGTGAGAGTGTGTGTGAGTGTGAGTGTGTGTGAGTGTGAGAGTGTCAGTGTGAGTGAGTGTGTGAGTGAGAGTGTGTGTGAGTGAGAGTGTGTGTGAGTGAGTGAGTGAGAGTGTGTGTGAGTGTGAGTGTGTGTGAGTGTGAGAGTGTCAGTGTGAGTGAGTGTGTGAGTGAGAGTGTGTGTGAGTGAGAGTGTGTGTGAGTGTGTGAGTGAGAGTGTGTGTGAGTGTGTGAGTTTGTGAGTGTGAGAGTGTGAGAGTGAGTGAGTGAGTGAGTGAGTGAGTGAGTGAGTGAGTGAGAGAGAGAGAGAGGACAGTGACAGTGTCCTGCTGATTGTTCTCTGTTCTGTTCTGAAGCTGAGTTGGTGTCTTGTGACATTTTTGCTCCAGACCTTGTTTTTTTTTTTAAAGAAATCTACTTCTAAACCCCAGTGTTTTGGACTGAACCACACTGAAGAAGCCTGAACTCCACAGAAACATCAGTGTTATTATCTGACAGCGTGAGAGTGGCGCTGTGTGCAGTGGCGTGTTTTTGTGGCCATTTCACTTTTCAGCAGAAAGAAGGGGAGGGTCAGGGCTGAGGTCATTCTCTATCCACTGAGAAACTTACTGCTAACAGACACCATCTACTCAGCTCCACTCACCACACACTCACCACACACACGTACCCTGTAGTCCATCTGTGGTTCTGCATACTTCTTTACCCCCCTCAGCGCTCAGGACCCCCACAGAGCAGGTGTGATGTGGTGGTGGATCATTCTCAGCGCTGCAGTGACACTGACGTGGTGGTGGTGTGTTAGTGTGTGTTGTGCTGGTGTAGAGTGGATCAGACACAGCAGTGCTGCTGGAGTTTTTAAACCCTGTGTCCACTCTCTGTCCACTCTGTGAGACACTCCTCCCTCGTTGGTCCACCTTGTAGATGTAGAGTCAGAGACAGTAGCTCATCTGTCGCTGCACAGTGTGTGTCGCCCGTCCTCTAGTCCTTCATCAGTGACACAGGACGCTGTCGGCTGGATGTTTTTGGTCGGTGGACTGTTCTCGGTCCAGACACTGAGGGGTTTAAAAACTCCAGCAGCACTACTGTGTCTGATCCACTCTACACCAGCACAACACACACTAACACATCACCACCACGTCAGTGTCACTGCAGCGCTGAGAATGACCCTCTGGGGTTTTAGAGTTATCAGACTGAAGAGCTGTAATAAATACCTCGTTTATTCACAGTGGTGTGTGTGTGTGTGTGTGTGTGTGTGGTGCAGCACTCTCTCTCTCTCTCCCTCTCTGCTACTGTAGACTCATCCCCTCACTCACCCTTTCACTCATTAAAGGCTAATTGCCTGTTTTGGGGGCTTTTATTTTGCCTCCTGCAGAGTGTGAGGAGGGTGGTGTTTATTAGAGTCTTTCATGTTGCGTCTGTGTGGGATTTAAATGTTTTCTCTGAGTACAATTTCACTCAGAACGTGTGGTTTAACTTCAGCTCAAGTCTGATCTCATTATATCCTCACAACATCTCTCTCTCTCTCTCTCTCTCTCTCTCTCTGTCTGTCTGTCTGTCTCTCTCTCTCTCTCTCTTTGTCTCTCTCTCTCTCTGTTTCTCTGTCTCTCTCTGTCTCTCTCTCTCTCTCTCTGTTTCTCTGTCTCTCTCTCTCTCTCTCTGTTTCTCTGTCTCTCTCTGTCTCTCTCTCTCTCTCTCTCTCTCTCTCTCTCTCTCTCTCTCTCTCTCAGTGATGTGTGTGTTGGGGTTTCCCCATCCCCCTCGATGATGTAATATTAGGGTTAGAGTTGTGTAAAAGGAGGGTGGAGTCCTAAGGTCCAGAGAAAAACATTGAACTCTGAGAAACTCACCATCCCTCCGTCTTCTGTACTTTATAAACACCCACTACCCCCAGAGTAACACCCCCTGAGTAATACCCCCCCCCCGTCTTTTGTACTTTATAAACACCTACTGCCCCCTGAATAACACCCCCCCCCAGAGTAACACACCCCCAGAGTAACACCCCCCCAGAGTAACACCCCCTGAGTAATACCTCCCGTCTTCTGTACTTTATAAACACCTACTACCCCCAGAGTAACACCCCCTGAGTAATACCCCCCCGTCTTTTGTACTTTATAAACACCTACTGCCCCCCAGAGTAACAGCCCCCCAGAGTAACACTAAACTGAGGTAGACACGGGTAGAACAGGGGTCTGGGCTGTAGGGGGTGGGCACACGGGCTGTTAGTGGGACCCAGATGGGCTGTGTGTATCAGATAAACTTGGTCAGCTCAGTGACTCTGTATGTGGGGTCCAAATGAGTCCAGAGATGGCTGTATACTCCTCAGATGGACCCTGTTTTTAACCAGTCCTCGTCCTGAGCTCTGAACACACCGACCCCGGACACTCCAGACCCGCTCCAGACCCACAGCGAAACTCAGGAACACTTACAGAAAATGACTGAAAGAATGTTTTTGGCCGTTTTCTGGCGAGTGAATCCAGGGCAGTGCTGCGGTGTTTACGTGAATGAGCAGGTCATGCTTCATGTTCCACTGTGTTTCGAGGAAAAGCCACAAACTAAACTCGAGCGACTGAAGGAATGCGTGTTATTAATCAGAGCAGAGAAATGAGGATTATACTGTGGAGTGGTTGCCAAGTATGCAGCATTTTTACCCATTTTTACTTTGGGCTTTTCTGGCTAAAAACAGTAATCCTGCTTTGTGGAACACAGCCAAAACATTAAGGCTACATTTACATTATCAGCCTCATTAATTAATGTGAACAAATCTGCCCCTGAATCAGCAGCATGCTCACACTGATACGTCAAAGAATGGTGCCTCCGTAACAGACTATAAACGTATTTGTGAGACGACTCGTCAAATTAAAACTGGACAAACAGACACATCACGCTTGGACGCTCATGGAGTGCACTGTGTGTAAAAATACACATTTCTGATTTTTGTATTTTAGATATATATATATTTATTATTTTCTGTTTTTGTTTTTCCACTTCGTATCTTGCTGTTGAATAAGTGCCCTTTCTGGCTGTAGCTGTATTAGGTGAATTAGTTTTTTTAAGAATTTGTTCTTCATCTCCTGCCTGGTTAAGTTAAAGAATAAATAAATAAATAAATGAATAAGCGCCTGTGATACACCGATCAACCATAACATTACAACCACCTCCTTGTTTCTCCATTCATTGTCCGTTCTCTCAACTCCACCGACCCACCAGGAGCACTGTGTGGTTCTACAACTACAGCCTGTAGTATGCTGTTGCTCTGCATACTTTATTTCAGTAGCTCATCTGTCGCTGCACAGTGTGTGTCGCTCGTCCTCTAGTCCTTCATCAGTGACACAGGACGCTGTCGGCTGGATGTTTTTGGTCGGTGGACTGTTCTCGGTCCAGACACTGAGGGGTTTAAAAACTCTACTAACTCTAACTACAGTATCACCTTACTACAGTATCACTGACACCTCACTACAGTGTCACTGACACCCCACTACAGTATCACTGACACCTCGCTACAGTATCACTGACACCTCACTACAATGTCACTGACACCCCACTACAGTGTCACTGACACCCCACTACAGTGTCACTGACAGCTCACTACAGTGTCACTGACAGCTCACTACAGTGTCACTGACACCCCACTACAGTGTCACTGACACCCCACTACAGTGTCACTGACAGCTCACTACAGTGTCACTGACACCCCACTACAGTGTCACTGACACCCCACTACAGTGTCACTGACACCCCACTAGTGTCACAGACACCCCACTACAGTGTCACTGACAGCTCACTACAGTGTCACTGACACCCCACTACAGTGTCACTGACACCCCACTACAGTGTCGCTGACACCCCACTACAGTGTCACTGACACCCCACTAGTGTCACAGACACCCCACTACATTATCACTGACACCGCACTACAGTGTTACAGACACCCCACTACAGTGTCACTGACACCCCACTACAGTGTTACAGACACCCCACTACAGTGTCACTGACACCCCACTACAGTGTCACTGACAGCTCACTACAGTGTCACTGACAGCTCACTACAGTGTCACTGACACCCCACTACAGTGTCACTGACACCCCACTAGTGTCACAGACACCCCACTACAGTGTCACTGACAGCTCACTACAGTGTCACTGACACCCCACTACAGTGTCACTGACACCCCACTACAGTGTCACAGACACCCCACTACAGTGTCACTGACACCGCACTACAGTGTTACAGACACCCCACTACAGTGTCACTGACACCCCACTACAGTGTTACAGACACCCCACTACAGTGTCACTGACACCCCACTAGTGTCACAGACACCCCACTACATTATCACTGACACCTCACTACAGTGTCACTGACACCTCACTACAGTGTCACTGACACCCCACTACAGTGTCACTGACACCCCATTACAGTGTTACAGACACCCCACTACAGTGTCACTGACACCTCACTAGTGTCACAGACACCCCACTACATTATCACTGACACCTCACTACAGTGTCACTGACACCGCACTACAGTGTCACTGACACCCCACTACAGTGTCACTGACACCCCACTACAGTGTCACTGACACCGCACTACAGTGTTACAGACACCCCACTACAGTGTTACAGACACCCCACTACAGTGTCACTGACACCCCACTACAGTATCACTAACACCACACTACAGTACAGTACAGCTAATTTAGCGGTGAAGATGTGATGAGGAACGGCGGAGCTCCGGTGGAGAGGTGGTCAGCGGACTGATACAGTGCATGTGAAAATCCAGACTGTTATCGAGAAATAAAGCACGCTTTAGAACGCTCCTCAACCAATCAGAGTGCACGACCGGAACTAACTATTGTTTAACAGACATTTAAGCCACACCCACAACTTCATGTATGGGCATCCAGAGCAGACTTTGTTGAAGTCCTAGCGGAGTGGGAGATGTGGGCCGTGCTGGATGTAGTTTGACGCTCAGAGTTTATCCCACTTCTTTCTGTCTATTGTTTTGGTGTCATCCATCTGTTCACACTGTGTAACGGACAGAGCAGCTTCTTTTCATCTGTCCGCTCTACTTTATCCATTTCTCCTTCGCGTGGCCTGGCTATTCTCCACACTGTCTCTCATCTTCTCTGTCTCACTCTCTTTCTCTCTCTCTCTCTCTCTCTCTCTCTCTCTCTCTCTCTCTCTCTATCTCCTCACTCTCTTTCTCTTTATCTCTCTCTTTCTCTCTCTCTCTGTCTCTCTCTCTCTCTCTCTTTATCTCTCTCTCTCTCTTTATCTCTCTCTCTTTATCTCTCTCTCTCATACGTTGCTAAAGAATATTACAGAAAATACATAAACATATAGATACAGATACAACTACAACAACAGGAAATGATATTTACAGGATTACTGCTAATCAAACAAGAAACGGAAAAGGAAAATAAGAGTGAGGGGACAATATAGATGTGTAATAGTCAGTAATAATTAACAGTAATCAGTAATTATTAATTCAATTGTGTTGATTCTCTCTCTCAATCTCTCTCTCTGTCTCTCTGTCTCTCTCTGTCTCTCTATCTCTCTCTGTCTCACTGAGTGAAGCTTTCTCACCGTTAGCTCGGAGCCCCCCACTGCTGCTGATGTCAGTCAGCGTTTCTGTGGCAGTGTGTGTGTTGTGTGCAGGTGGTGTTGAGGTGGAATGCGTCGTGTGTGTGTGTGTGTGTGTGTGTGTGTGTGTGTGTGTGTGTGTGTGTGTGGCTGGGTGCTGTTGAGGTGGAGATTGTGTGTTTCTGAGACCACCCGGCAGCTGCAGGAAGAGCAGGATCATGTGGGAACTTCCTGTAGTGTGACCTTTTACACTGTGGGCTTCATATTAAAATGTCTTTGATTTGCAAAAGAGCTCTGGACTCAGCACAGATGTGTGCAGAGGCTTGGACGTCACTTCTCATAAACAAACATGTCCAGGTCACTCTCAGCTCCACAGGTGTTCGGACAGTCAGTGAATCCGGTGACTGTCTGTGAGGAGTGTGGTGTGTTCTCCCTGTGTCTGTGAGGGTTTCCTCCGGGTGACTGTCTGTGAGAAGTGTGGTGTGTTCTCCCTGTGTCTGTGAGGGTTTCCTCCGGGTGACTGTCTGTGAGGAGTGTGGTGTGTTCTCCCTGTGTCTGCGTGGGTTTCCTCCGGGTGACTGTCTGTGAGGAGTGTGGTGTGTTCTCCCTGTGTCTGTGAGGGTTTCCTCCGGGTGACTGTCTGTGAGGAGTGTGGTGTGTTCTCCCTGTGTCTGCGTGGGTTTCCTCCGGGTGACTGTCTGTGAGGAGTGTGGTGTGTTCTCCCTGTGTCTGCGTGGGTTTCCTCCGGGTGACTGTCTGTGAGGAGTGTGGTGTGTTCTCCCTGTGTCTGCGTGGGTTTTCTCCGGGTGACTGTCTGTGAGGAGTGTGGTGTGTTCTCTCTGTGTCTGCGTGGGTTTCCTCCGGGTGACTGTCTGTGAGGAGTGTGATGTGTTCTCCCTGTGTCTGTGTGGGTTTCCTCCAGGTGATTGTCTGTGAGGAGTGTGGTGTGTTCTCTCTGTGTCTGCGTGGGTTTCCTCCAGGTGACTGTCTGTGAGGAGTGTGGTGTGTTCTCCCTGTGTCTGCGTGGGTTTCCTCCGGGTGACTGTCTGTGAGGAGTGTGGTGTGTTCTCTCTGTGTCTGTGTGGGTTTCCTCCAGGTGATTGTCTGTGAGGAGTGTGGTGTGTTCTCTCTGTGTCTGTGTGGGTTTCCTCTTTCAGCACCTGTTCCTTTAAATGATAATGAGCCGCTCGCTGTTCGCCCTGCCCCCGAGCGCACAGCAGTGAGGAGCTGGTTTTGAATGATTCTAAAGTCTCTGCACTTGACGTCAGAAGTCGAACAGAATCAGAACGACTTGTTTAACCTCATGTTCCCTGACTCAGGCAGCGTAAAGATAACTCACTGGGGTCTTGTTTCACAGTGTGTGGGTTGGTGGCCTCCAGATTCACACAATAATGTGAATCCACTCTGAGAAAGGCATTTAGTCGTATGTCCGCTTTTTCTCCCAAAAAACTCAGAGAGTCATTAGATGAATCAGAGTCACATTAGGATGATTCCACAGGCCCAAACAACTCCTTTCAGTCTGGTTCTGTCCCCTGAGGGGTGTAAGTTAGACTTTTACGCAGTGTATTCTAACGTCACATTGCTGGAATACCTGAGTAATGACTGGAGGAAATGAGCTGCAATAAAAACGACACCTTTCGCTGCAGGACCATGAGCCGAGGCTGAAAGAGGCACGCCTCCAGCCTCAAACACTGCTCTCTGTGATTAAGACTGGACTTCCCAGGGTTTAAGGGTTTAATACAAGGTAAATACAGGGTGCTTAATGACTGGTGATGGTCAGGAGAAGTCAGCTGTGATCTGAGGGAGTCCTAACCCCATCGTTCTGTAATGTAAAAAAACAAAAACCAAGGTGCCACTTTATCACAGAGTTACAGTGTGTTTCACTTTATAACACAGCTCCTGATCATCTTTAACTCCTAATGAAGGACACGGTAACACTCTGTTCATTAGTAATGAGTTTCAGCAGCGACACCAACCTTTTAACGTAGAAGATCACCTTTAAAAATCTGAGCAAATGAAAGCTCTACCGCGGCGAGTTTAGGATACGTTCAGTAACACGTCGGAGTGTGTCCCCATCGCCTCCAACATCATAAAACCACACTGTTTACGTCATTAATGTACAGCTGAGTGTGGGCTGTGGTGTGACTCGGGGGCTCTGACGAGGTATTACCTATCGATACCCGTCCCACAGCAGCTCTGCACAGGCTCAGGCCACAGTTCTGAATGTTGTGGTGTGTGTCTTTTGGTAAATCTGTTTTCCTCTGGTGCATTACACAAGCTGAGCTCACTGTTATTTCCTTTGGTGCTCACAGCTGTACACACTGAATCAGATACAATATAAACACCTTATCATCGTAATTACCTTCTCTTTCCTCTCAGATGGGGTGTAAACTGAGCTCATCTCCTGCTCAAGTTTCTTTGTCTGATCTGCTTCTTTTGTCCTGTTTAAATGTCCTACTGTTTATTTAGGCGCCTGTGCGTATAAAAGTACACACTTCGACAGAACTCTGGGGCACAGTGTGGCTCTCGCTTTGTTGTCATTTGTAATCCACATAAAATACAGCGTAATACCAAAAGTATTCACTCAACATCCAGATCACTGAATTCAGGTGTTTCACTCACTTCCCCGGCCACAGGTGAATACACGCAGCACCTGGACGTGTGGACTGTTCTATAAACACCTGGGAAACAAGGGGTCGCTCTCAGGAGCTCAGTGAATCCCAGAGTGGTACTGTGAGAGGACACCACCTGTGCAACGGATACTCCACAGTCAACGGTCAGTAAAGTGGAAGCGAATGGGAACCACAGCAACTCGTAAAATGATTGGACTCAGCTCTTAGTTCCAGTGAAATGAACTGTTAAGACAAACGAATACTTTTGGCTCCCGTTTAGAAACGGATCAGAGCAGCAGCACTATTGCTTAGAGACAACGAGTGTCAGAATTATATGTCCCTGATTAACGAGGCAGCAAACCACTGCGGATACATAGTAACTTTAACGTGGGACTGAAGCAGCCGTGATGTACTGCGTTAGAAAAACAGGGTCTTGGGGATCGAACTGTGGATGGTGATTGAACACAGTGACAAGTAATTCACTCTCTAACAAAAACAACTCCTACATTTGGAAGCATTTCTAAAAACAATAAACAGATGGGACTCAGCACAGAGTGAAACAAATATTTCTGTAACCAACTATTCGTCTCTTGGAACACATCGCCCCGAGGACTTAATAACTTACTAACACTGAGACAGAAGAGAGTGATGTTTTCTGTTCTAAAAAGTGGAGATAAGCAGAGTGTTTTAGCACATTTTCTTAATATTTGGCTGATGCTGAAGATTAAAGGTTTAAGGGCCCTGCTTCTGTCGCTTCCTTCGAGGACGTGTTTTGTATTAGCACTGATTCAGACACTGAACTGCTGGGACTGTGTTTAGATTATAGTTCTCCAGGTGGAGTGTGAGACGTTGATGTGAGCAGTGATTAATGAGTAGTTTCTCTGATGGAGACATGGTGTAAAGGCGTGTTGTTGTTGTTTGGGACTGAACACAGCTCCGTCATCAGTTCAGACAGATCAGTAGAGTTTGTTCCTTCCTTGTTGCAGCGTCCAGCTCTCGCTGGATTCTTTCGTCGGCCACCGATCCAAGGAGCGTTTGAACCTCTTCAAAAGACCACGGCGTCATTTTACGAGCTGCCGTCGTGAGTCGGACAAAAACAAACGTGATCTCTGCTGCAGCTGGAGATTTTACAGATGGAGAGTTGGTGCTGGTCGTCTGCGTTGCGTGGCGTAGAGTGACGACTCTCTCTGGACGATCAGCGCTCTGCAAGGTTTACACGCCACGGTTTAGTCCCTACTCGACTCGCTCTGAACCACGAGAGAACAGCCACTAAACAAGAACCCACTTCCAGAACCAGGACCTGATTCACCTGGGGGAGGAACAGTAGAGATCGTGCAGTGGGGGAGTCACTGTGTCTGTTTCCATCTGTTGGAGCTCATCTGGAGCTGTCTGAGGAAACTGCTTTAACTTTGATGGAGTGTTGTAAATGTAAAAGCACTCTGAAAAATCCTCACATCATTAATCCCAACCTTCAGAACGGCCCCTCGGTTCTCAGCGCTGTTCACTAATCGTGCTGGAGGACCCAGGCTGTGCTCAGTCTGTTCCACATTGACTGTTATCCCTGTGGAGAAGCTCCAGTTACAGTTACACTCAGAACCGTTCAGACCTGCAGAGGATTAGAGGCTTTCCTTTACGCTCTTCTGTTTCTGAACTGAGGAACTCACTGTTCCACCTTTAATCAGAGTCCAGAACACGTCTCGACTTAACATCTGCAGTTATCATTAATGCTGGATTAGGTTTATTTATTATTAGACTCGATAAGGTCTGTCCCGAACCCTACTGAGCTCCCTAAGTAGGCAGTGACTCCGTAGGCGGCTGTGTAAGTCTGCGGCGCTATAACCGTGGTCTGTCCTCATTAGGTGGATTATTGAGATGCTGTAGTTAAAGGGGATGATGTCACGGCTTGTTCCCACCCACTGCACGCAGGCGGTGTTTATCCTGCTGCTCTCATTTTAACAGTGATCTTAATGATTTTTTCTCTTGGAGAAGAGTGAAATAGATGGGAGATTGAGGTGTCTCCTGCTCTGCTCCGGGCTCTGCTTGGGGCTATGCTCTGGGTCCTTCTCTGGGCTCTGCTCTGTGTGTGTGGGCTGATATCTCCTATTCTAGTGTATAGAGCGTTTATAGAGGAGGTGTGTGGACTGATGTCTCCTATTCTAGTGTATAGAGCGTTTATAGAGGAGGCGTGTGGACTGATGTCTCCTGTTCTAGTGTATAGAGTGTTTATAGAGGAGGCGTGTGGACTGATATCTCCTATTCTAGTGTATAGAGCATTTATAGAGGAGGTGTGTGGACTGATGTCTCCTATTCTAGTGTATAGAGTGTTTATAGAGGAGGTGTGTGGACTGATGTCTCCTATTCTAGTGTATAGAGTGTTTATAGAGGAGGTGTGTGGACAGGTGTCTCCTATTCTAGTGTATAGAGTGTTTATAGAGGAGGCGTGTGGACTGATGTCTCCTATTCTAGTGTATAGAGCGTTTATAGAGGAGGTGTGTGGACTGATGTCTCCTATTCTAGTGTATAGAGTGTTTATAGAGGAGGTGTGTGGACAGGTGTCTCCTATTCTAGTGTATAGAGCGTTTATAGAGGAGGCGTGTGGACTGATGTCTCCTATTCTAATGTATAGAGCGTTTATAGAGGAGGCGTGTGGACTGATGTCTCCTATTCTAGTGTATAGAGCATTTATATAGGAGGCGTGTGGACTGATGTCTCCTATTCTAATGTATAGAGCGTTTATAGAGGAGGCGTGTGGACTGATGTCTCCTATTCTAATGTATAGAGCGTTTATAGAGGAGGCCTATGGACTGATGTCTCCTATTCTAGCGTATAGATTGTTTATAGAGGAGGTGTGTGGACTGATGTCTCCTGTTCTAGTGTATAGAGTGTTTATAGAGGAGGCGTGTGGACTGATGTCTCCTGTTCTAGTGTATAGAGTGTTTATAGAGGAGGTGTGTGGACTGATGTCTTCTATTCTAGTGTATAGAGCGTTTATAGAGGAGGCGTGTGGACTGATGTCTCCTGTTCTAGTGTATAGAGTGTTTATAGAGGAGGCGTGTGGACTGATGTCTTCTATTCTAGTGTATAGAGCGTTTATAGAGGAGGCGTGTGGACTGATGTCTCCTATTCTAGTGTATAGAGCGTTTATAGAGGAGGCGTGTGGACTGATGTCTCCTGTTCTAGTGTATAGAGTGTTTATAGAGGAGGTGTGTGGACTGATGTCTTCTATTCTAGTGTATAGAGCGTTTATAGAGGAGGCGTGTGGACTGATGTCTCCTGTTCTAGTGTATAGAGCGTTTATAGAGGAGGCGTGTGGACTGATGTCTCCTATTCTAGTGTATAGAGCGTTTATAGAGGAGGCGTGTGGACTGATGTCTTCTATTCTAATGTATAGAGCGTTTATAGAGGAGGCGTGTGGACTGATGTCTCCTGTTCTAGTGTATAGAGCGTTTATAGAGGAGGTGTGTGGACTGATGTCTTCTATTCTAATGTATAGAGCGTTTATAGAGGAGGCGTGTGGACTGATGTCTCCTGTTCTAGTGTATAGAGCGTTTATAGAGGAGGCGTGTGGACTGATGTCTCCTGTTCTAGTGTATAGAGCGTTTATAGAGGAGGCGTGTGGACTGATGTCTCCTATTCTAGTGTATAGAGCGTTTATAGAGGAGGCGTGTGGACTGATGTCTCCTATTCTAGTGTATAGAGTGTTTATAGAAGAGGCGTGTGGACTGATGTCTCCTGTTCTAGTGTATAGAGTGTTTATAGACACTATATTATTTTTGTATTATTGCTTTTATTGATTAGTGACATTGCTGTGTGGGATTTAACAGGTTAATTGAGCTCATCAGGACCAAAGTGGGGACGATGCTATGACGTTTACTCGACTGTTTCAGTTCTTATTGTTTTTGGAGCAAAGGAACCGACCCTGACCCAAAAAGGACCGGAATTCCTCTCTGTTCTCATTGGGGGCTTTGTTTGGCGAAGGTTTGAGACACATCTGTAGACACTCAGCTCTGAAACTCCGTCCTATTTCTCATTCTACATCTACTCTACTTCCTGCTCTTATCTCTTTTCTCATCTACCTCCTCTTCCTTCTCCTTCTCATCTTTCCTTTCTTTTTGCCTCTCATTCTCCTCTTTCTCTCCATTTTTCATCTCCTCCTCCTGCTCTTGTCCTCCTCTTCTTTCTCTTATGAATCACGTTATTGGGTTTATTCGAATGCTGGGCTTTATTTGTTGTTTGTTTGTTTGTTTTTTACACTTATTGCTCAGATAAATAGTTTTTTTTTCTGCACAGTACTGTGTGTGTGTGTGTGTGTCTGTATAATCTGAATATATAAAACTGGTAAAGAATGGATTGTGTCTGTAACAGACGACAGGAACCTGGATGCTTATGTGTGTGGCTCCTGCTCTGGACTCTGCTCTGTTCTGGGTCCTGCTCTAGGTCCTGCTCTGGGTCCTGCTCTGGGTCCTGCTCTGGGCTCTGGTCTGGGCTCTGCTCTGCTCTGCTCTGGGCTCTGCTCTGGGACCTGCTCTGCTCCGGGCTCTGCTTGGGGCTATGCTCTGGGTCCTGCTCTGTGCTCTGCTCTGGGCTCTGCTCTGGGTCCTGCTCTGTGCTCTGCTCTGGGTCCTGCTCTGGGTCCTGCTCT
>NC_089800.1:89851270-89916270 GCF_029633855.1 Hoplias malabaricus
GTGGCCAGTGAGTGTCAGTAGAGGGGGTGGTGTTTCTGATAAAGTGGCCAGTGAGTGTCAGTAGAGGGGGGTGTTTCTGATAAAGTGGCCAGTGAGTGTCAGTAGAAGGGGGGTGTTTCTGATAAAGTGGCCAGTGAGAGTCAGTAGAGGGGGTGGTGTTTCTGATAAAGTGTCCAGTGTGTGTCAGTAGAAGGGGGGTGTTTCTGATAAAGTGGCCAGTGAGTGTCAGTAGAAGGGGGGTGTTTCTGATAAAGTGTCCAGTGAGTGTCAGTAGAAGGGGGGTGTTTCTGATAAAGTGGCCAGTGAGTGTCAGTAGAGGGGGTGGTGTTTCTGATAAAGTGGCCAGTGAGTGTCAGTAGAGGGGGGTGTTTCTGATAAAGTGGCCAGTGAGTGTCAGTAGAAGGGGGGTGTTTCTGATAAAGTGGCCAGTGAGAGTCAGTAGAGGGGGGTGTTTCTGATAAAGTGGCCAGTGAGTGTCAGTAGAGGGGGGTGTTTCTGATAAAGTGGCCAGTGAGTGTCAGTAGAAGGGGGGTGTTTCTGATAAAGTGGCCATTGAGTGTCAGTAGAGGGGGGTGTTTCTGATAAAGTGGCCAGTGAGTGTCAGTAGAGGGGGGTGTTTCTGATAAAGTGGCCAGTGAGTGTCAGTAGAGGGGGGGGTGTTTCTGATAAAGTGACCAGTGAGCGTCAGTAGAAGGGGGGTGTTTCTGATAAAGTGGCCAGTGAGTGTCAGTAGAGGGTGGTGTTTCTGATAAAGTGTCCAGTGAGTGTCAGTAGAAGGGGGGTGTTTCTGATAAAGTGGCCAGTGAGTGTCAGTAGAGGGGGTGGTGTTTCTGATAAAGTGGCCAGTGAGTGTCAGTAGAGGGGGGTGTTTCTGATAAAGTGTCCAGTGAGTGTCAGTAGAAGGGGGGTGTTTCTGATAAAGTGGCCAGTGAGCGTCAGTAGAAGGGGGGTGTTTCTGATAAAGTGGCCATTGAGTGTCAGTAGAGGGGGGTGTTTCTGATAAAGTGGCCAGTGAGTGTCAGTAGAGGGGGGTGTTTCTGATAAAGTGGCCAGTGAGTGTCAGTAGAGGGGGGGGTGTTTCTGATAAAGTGGCCAGTGAGTGTCAGTAGAAGGGGGGTGTTTCTGATAAAGTGGCCAGTGAGTGTCAGTAGAAGGGGGGTGTTTCTGATAAAGTGGCCAGTGAGTGTCAGTAGAGGGGGGGGGTGTTTCTGATAAAGTGGCCAGTGAGCGTCAGTAGAAGGGGGGTGTTTCTGATAAAGTGGCCAGTGAGTGTCAGTAGAGGGGGGTGTTTCTGATAAAGTGGCCAGTGAGTGTCAGTAGAGGGGGGTGTTTCTGATAAAGTGGCCAGTGAGTGTCAGTAGAGGGGGGGGTGTTTCTGATAAAGTGGCCAGTGAGTGTCAGTAGAAGGGGGGTGTTTCTGATAAAGTGGCCAGTGAGTGTCAGTAGAAGGGGGGTGTTTCTGATAAAGTGGCCAGTGAGAGTCAGTAGAGGGGGTGGTGTTTCTGATAAAGTGGCCAGTGAGCGTCAGTAGAAGGGGGGTGTTTCTGATAAAGTGGCCATTGAGTGTCAGTAGAGGGGGGTGTTTCTGATAAAGTGGCCAGTGAGTGTCAGTAGAGGGGGGTGTTTCTGATAAAGTGGCCAGTGAGTGTCAGTAGAGGGGGGGGTGTTTCTGATAAAGTGGCCAGTGAGTGTCAGTAGAAGGGGGGTGTTTCTGATAAAGTGGCCAGTGAGTGTCAGTAGAAGGGGGGTGTTTCTGATAAAGTGGCCAGTGAGTGTCAGTAGAGGGGGGGGGTGTTTCTGATAAAGTGGCCAGTGAGCGTCAGTAGAAGGGGGGTGTTTCTGATAAAGTGGCCAGTGAGTGTCAGTAGAGGGGGGTGTTTCTGATAAAGTGGCCAGTGAGTGTCAGTAGAGGGGGGTGTTTCTGATAAAGTGGCCAGTGAGTGTCAGTAGAGGGGGGGGTGTTTCTGATAAAGTGGCCAGTGAGTGTCAGTAGAAGGGGGGTGTTTCTGATAAAGTGGCCAGTGAGTGTCAGTAGAGGGGGGGGTGTTTCTGATAAAGTGGCCAGTGAGCGTCAGTAGAAGGGGGGTGTTTCTGATAAAGTGGCCAGTGAGTGTCAGTAGAGGGGGGGGTGTTTCTGATAAAGTGGCCAGTGAGTGTCAGTAGAAGGGGGGTGTTTCTGATAAAGTGGCCAGTGAGTGTCAGTAGAGGGGGGTGTTTCTGATAAAGTGGCCAGTGAGTGTCAGTAGAGGGGGGTGTTTCTGATAAAGTGGCCAGTGAGTGTCAGTGGAGGGGGGTGTTTCTGATAAAGTGGCCAGTGAGTGTCAGTAGAAGGGGGTGTTTCTGATAAAGTGGCCAGTGAGTGTCAGTAGAGGGGGGGGGTGTTTCTGATAAAGTGGCCAGTGAGTGTCAGTAGAAGGGGGGTGTTTCTGATAAAGTGGCCAGTGAGTGTCAGTAGAGGGGGGGGGGGTGTTTCTGATAAAGTGGCCAGTGAGCGTCAGTAGAGGGGGGGTGTTTCTGATAAAGTGGCCAGTGAGTGTCAGTAGAGGGGGGTGTTTCTGATAAAGTGGCCAGTGAGTGTCAGTGGAGGGGGGTGTTTCTGATAAAGTGGCCAGTGAGTGTCAGTAGAGGGGGGGGGTGTTTCTGATAAAGTGGCCAGTGAGTGTCAGTAGAAGGGGGGTGTTTCTGATAAAGTGGCCAGTGAGTGTCAGTAGAGGGGGGGGGGTGTTTCTGATAAAGTGGCCAGTGAGCGTCAGTAGAGGGGGGTGTTTCTGATAAAGTGGCCAGTGAGTGTCAGTAGAGGGGGGTGTTTCTGATAAAGTGGCCAGTGATTTTCAGTAGAGGGGGGTGTTTCTGATAAAGTGGCCAGTGATTTTCAGTAGAGGGGGGTGTTTCTGATAAAGTGGCCATTTATTCTATTTCATTGTACAGTGTAACTGCTTGTTTCTGTTGTGCATCTGTCAATAAAAAGCTTGAATTTTGAATCTATGCCAATGATGCATATCAACTGTATGTGTGTGTGTGTGTGTGTGTGTGTGTGTGTGTGTGTGTTCTACAGGAACTGGTGTGCGTATGTGGTGACCAAGACAGTGAGCTGTGTTGTTGAAGATGGAGTGGAGACGTATGTGAAGCCCGAGTATCAGCCGTGTACGTGGGGAGTTCAGTGTCCACGAGCCGTACTGTGAGTATCATCTGGAACTGTGTGTGTGTGTGTGTGGTGTCCTAAATCAGTCCTCCAGTAAAAGTAATATCTGTCCAGTAAATAATAACTTTGCCAAAATTAAAAGTACTCTGAGTAAATGTAAAACCATCTAAAACTCCTGTGTGTTATGGAGCATTTTTTACCACAGAGTCCCTACTCCACTCGACTAGTCTTTCACACTCCTCCACCAGGTGAATCAGGTCCTGGTTCTGGAAGCGGGTTCTTGTTTAGTGGCTGTTCTCTCGTGGTTCAGAGCGAGTCGAGTAGGGACTAAACCGTGGCGTGTAAACCTTGCAGAGCGCTGATCGTCCAGAGAGAGTCGTCACTCTACGCCACGCAACGCAGACGACCAGCACCAACTCTCCATCTGTAAAATCTCCAGCTGCAGCAGAGATCACGTTTGTTTTTATCCGACTCACGACGGCAGCTCGTAAAATGACGCCGTGGTCTTTTGAAGAGGTTCAAACGCTCCTTGGATCGGTGGCCGACGAAAGAATCCAGCGAGAGCTGGACGCTGCAACAAGGAAGGAACAAACTCTACTGATCTGTCTGAACTGATGACGGAGCTGTGTTCAGTCCCAAACAACAACAACACGCCGATACACCATGAGTAAACACCGCTTAACGTTACCGCCGCCGTTGTTGTGGTTTCCAAAGACCACTGTTCCCCTTAGAGACGGGGTTAGAGACGACAGCTGATACATTTCAGGGGGGAGCTGTGGGAAACCAACCAGGGACCAATCAGAGTGATGGGGTTCCTCTGGGGTGAGTTGGAGTGGTGAGTTTGATCCAGAACTAATCCCCAATGCCAGCCCCTGCCCCTCACTGATGATGATGAGGCTGAACTCCATCAGATCCTCACAGCTATGTTGCAGCGTGTGGTGTAAAGTCTCACAGAGAGCAGAGGCTGTTGCTGCAGTGACGGTGGTGTGAAAACAGCAGGGAGCTTTGGCCACGTTTGAGGGAGAGGAGGGATAAAGACGTGGGTTTCTCGCTGAACTCTTGCTCTGAGGCCGACGGATGATGGATGAGGGAGAGGAGAGAAGCCAGGACTGAAACGGTCAGGACTCCGGGGGCTGGCAGAACACCGTTGCCTCCAGCTGGAAATTCTTACTCTCTTTCGTCTGGACACAGAGCTATGTGTGGAATGGGTTGCCATATCCTTCCAAACTCCACACGAATCATGCCGCAGGACTCGGGCCTGAACCCTGCTGAAACACACACTCATTTTTCTCAGAGGGTGATGTGCTTTTCTTCTTTCTCAGCTCTTTCTCGCGCAGACTCTGGAACGTTACAGAAAAACAGAGATGAGAATTCAGTGGCTTTACTGAGGGAGTCTAATAACATTGAAAACGTAAAAACCAACCACGCGTCTCACCACAAGCCACTTCTGGATAAAGATTCAACTTCTGGATGAGATTTAAGACCCATTTATACTGCGCCACTCTGCGATGCAGTGGTGGAGTAGAATTACTCTATAAATATTTAAAGTGTCACTCTGATAGAACCGGGTCAGAACACACACCACTGAAAGAGTTAACTCAGCTCTGATAGAACCGGGTCAGAACACACACCGCTGAAAGAGTTAACTCAGCTCTGATAGAACCGGGTCAGAACACACACAGCTGAAAGAGTTAACTGTGCTTGATAGAACCGGGTCAGAACACGCACCGCTGTAAGTGTTAACTCCACTCTGATAGAACCGGGTCAGAACACGCACCGCTGAAAGAGTTAACTGTGCTCTGATAAAACCGGGTCAGAACACGCACCGCTGTAAGTGTTAACTCCACTCTGATAGAACCGGGTCAGAACACGCACCACTGAAAGAGTTAACTACCCTCTGATAGAACCGGGCCAGAACATGAAGCGCTGAAAGAGTTAACTCTGCTCTGATAGAACCAGGTCAGAACACACACCACTGAAAGAGTTAACTGTGCTCTGATAGAACCGGGTCAGAACACGCACCGTTGTAAGTGTTAACTCCACTCTGATAGAACCGGGTCAGAACACACAGCGCTGAAAGAGATAACTGTACTCTTATAGAACCGGGTCAGAACACGCGCCGCTGAAAGAGCTCTCCTGAAGTGCACTGGTCACACACACACACACTCTTCTGAACTGCACCGGTCACACACACACTCTCCTGAACTGCACTGGACACACACACACTCTTCTGAAGTGCACTGGTCACACACACACTCTTCTGAAGTGCACTGGTCACACACACACTCTTCTGAAGTGCACTGGTCACACACACACTCTTCTGAACTGCACCGGTCACACACTCTTCTGAAGTGCACTGGTCACACACACACACTCTTCTGAAGTGCACTGGTCACACACACACTCTTCTGAAGAGCACTGGCCACACACACACTCTTCTGAACTGCACCGGTCACACACTCTTCTGAAGTGCACTGGTCACACACACACACTCTTCTGAAGTGCACTGGACACACACACACTCTTCTGAACTGCACCGGTCACACACACACTCTCCTGAACTGCGCTGGTCACACACACACTCTCCTGAAGAGCACTGGCCACACACACACTCTTCTGAACTGCACCGGTCACACACTCTTCTGAAGTGCACTGGTCACACACACACACTCTTCTGAAGTGCACTGGACACACACACACTCTTCTGAACTGCACCGGTCACACACACACTCTCCTGAACTGCGCTGGTCACACACACACTCTCCTGAACTGCACTGGTCACACACACACTCTCCTGAACTGCACTGGTCACACACATTCTCAGCCCTAGCCCCGCCTTCATCCTGCCGTGTCATCAGTGTTTCCACCTGTGTCTCCTTTGTGATCCTGCCACTCGTTTCCTGTCTCAGGTGTTCCTTCTGTGTGCTCCTGTGTAAAAATAGCCCCTGTGTTTCTGGTTGTGTTTGGTTATGTTTCTGTTAAATAAAGAGTCCATGCGTGTGTCCGCCTCATCATCTCCCTTCAACCGCGACCCATAAAGGGTTAATGTTTCTCCAGTTTCAGAGGCGTCTTGTTATTGGTTTCTGTCACAGGCCCACAGTGGATCATGGGTAATTCCCACAACGGCAGTGTTCTTCTAATGCGGACTTACAAGAGGGGCACATCAAATGCACATAGGGGGCGCTCTGGTGGAGGACACTAAAAGAACTGGGGCACTGTAAAGGCTTGCACACTTCAAATAAAGTGGACACACTGCAAACGAATGTGATTTTATTGGGACGGGGCGAACTCAGAGAGAATCAGAACTAAAATACAACACAGGATCCTTTTCAGCTTTGGTCTAGAACAAGAGAACAGAACAAAACCTGACTTGCTCTTGGTTCTATTTGGAACTATTGGTTCTACAGAACTTGGTTCTCTAAAAGACACTTGAAAGAACCATATGTTCACTGTGTTCTATGGTGTTACAGCTGGCAAGTGTCTGTGCTGCAGCTTTAGTTACTACACTCACTGCCCACACAACCTGTGTGTGTGTGTGTGTGTGTGTGTGTGTGTGTGCGCAGCTGGGCAGCAGATGCTAAATCAGACTTGTACAGCAACATAAAGCCGAATAAAGACCGCCCTGTTACTCCTGCTCTCACACAGGGAAGTAACTGTAAAATGTGTTTCCGCTCTTTTTTAACACGTTGGGCTTAAAATTACATTCCATGTCTGCAGTCCAGCGCTCTGTGTGTGTGTGTGTGTGTGTGTGTGTGTGTGTGTGTGTGTGTATGTGTGTGTGTGTGTGTGTGTACCAGGTTTCATGCATGTTGCGGTTGCCCAGATCTATTTACACAGTCACTGATGGTATGTGTCTTGTTCAGAGGATGACGAGCCGCTCCATTTGAAAGTAGGGATGTGTTTTGAGGTTAGGTTTTAGTCTTGTTTCTGTGTAGAGTGTGTGTGTGTGGTGTTTGTGGTAGAAGCCGTATCCCAAGTGTTTAAGCCGCTATGCTGCATGGGTGATGTTTTCCGCTGTGAAACTGCAGCGTTCTAAGCACAGATTGAGGAAGACGTCACCTCACACACCTAAGGAACCAATCCCATCAGCGCAGGGGAGGGCTTCTCAGCTGCAGGGGAGCAGTGTGGGGGTGGAGGTAGAGGCGGGGATTAATTGTGTGTTCGCAGGTCTGTGCATGTTGCGTATATGTGAAAGTGTAGAGTATCTCTGTGTTCACACCGGACTTCATTCATTTTCAATGAGAGCTGGCGATTCTCTGTGACACGGGAGCAAGAGTGTGACGATGCGGAGTGGACAAAGTCAGAGTCAGAGAAGTGGCAATAACCAATAGGGATTCAGCATCAGATTAGCAACAAAGAAACATTTCAAGTGTTACATTTCAGACACTCTGCTGATGTTTATCTTGGAAGTAATCACAGGTATCAGAGTTAAGATATAATTACAGCATGTGGACCATCAGAAGAAGATCTTGCCTGTTTTTCCTGCTCATGTTCACTCAGTTCTGTTTGTGTTGAAGGTACCGGACGTACATGAGGCCGAGGTATAAAGTGGCCTATAAGATGGTGACAGAAATGGAGTGGAAGTGCTGCCATGGTTACAGTGGAGAGGACTGTAATGACGGACCAAGCCCTGGTTCTGTCACTCAGATTTCCACAGCCAGACCCTGGCCCAAACCCTCAAACCCGGGGCACTCCGGGTCTACAACAGGCCACGGAAGCAGTGAGAGCAGTGGAAGCAGTGGTGGGTCATAAATCATCTTTAATTATTTCTGTACATAACTAACACCTTACAGTGTGCAGGACGACTTTAATAATGTAGAACCGATTCAGTTCCCATTCTCAAACCCAATTCAGAGACCTTCTCCATGCTTCCACCAATAAAAGTTGGTTCCGCAGCTAGAAAATTTGGTTCCCAGCTGAAACCATGAACAGTGAGAGGAACCGTGAAAGTGCTTGTTGTTGAATCAAGATAAAGAAGCTCCAGAAAGAGCTCAGAGCCAGAAATAAAGCGTTATGATGCAGTGGAGATGAACGGGTCATTTACAGAGTGATATATCATCATCGATGGGGTTCTGGGTAAACATCAGAGAACCAGACGCATCTGTGGAGGTCCTCCTTCTGAAACGGAGAAATGGAGAACCGGAAATAACCTGATACCTGAGTTGGAAAGAAAACTGAGAAAATAAAACATGACAGCACTTAAAGCTTTAAAATGGTTTACCATCTGTTTATTAATGGTTAATAATTATGTTGTTAACACATTAATAGTTATTAATATTCAGTTATAACACACAAATAGTGACCCCACATCCATCTACAGTTAAATCTCAGATCTTGCCGAATACTGACCTCAGTGCATCTCCTCCATCAGTCGACATTAATCCATTAATTAAATCAACTTTCTCAGCAGAAGGCTCTAGAGCCACAGCGTGAAACACTGGGATGTGTCTCATATCTCACTGTGATCTGACCGCTTTAAACAGTGGATTAACCATGACTCTGTCCCTTTATCTCTGGCTCTGGAGCTGAATTCAGACACAATTCCACAGCGCCCCCCGCTGGTGACGTATCCTTGGTTCAATATCCTGATACCAAATATTTTAATATTGTTTAAGGGTGTGGAGGACAGACAGATGAGTCATGGGGAGACAGAGAGACAGACAGAGAGACATGAGGAGCTGAGACAAGATCCAAAATAAGGAACCCTGAGCATGTGGACAGAACGAAACACGAGGGAGACACACAAACAAATCAGGAATCACACACGACGGGGCAGAACACTCACTGTTTGTTGCGTGCAGCAATTAAAACATTAAACAAATATTTTACCACCAGAAATAAAAAACAATATATATGTTTATTAATATTTATTATTTGTACAGGTTTTTTTTGTACGTTACTGCTCTAATGCTTGGCACTGAGCATGGTGACCTCTAAAGAACCCCAGAGTTCAGGCTGAGCAGGGTTCGGGGCATTCGCTCACATAAAGACAAGGTCACCCTCTCCAGGTGTTCCCAACTTGAGTTTCCCAATTTAGTAATGCCTCTGTGTCTGGAAGCTGCATGTTTGTACCTGAAGCAGACCAGTGGTAAATCTGAACATCTTATAAATCTCTTAGAATTTTATAGATTAAAAAAAACTATTAATAGCACTTTAAAATAATGGTACACAACACAAGACAGTAATAAACCTTAATAAATGCTTAGGCAATGTCATAATTAATCATTAAGTAATGACACTTTTAGTACGTCTCATGACTACGTTTAGTAAGTCTCATTAATTAATAAATGTACACTTATTGGAAAGTTTTATCTAAATTCTAACCAGCTCTGTTAAAGACGACGTTCACGTCGTCACGATGTGTCTCCTCTCCATGTGCTGCTCTACAGTCGGTTTGCTCTGGAAACCACTCTAATGTGTTTACGAAGCCCCAGTGTCTGTAAAAGGGTAAAAAACAAAGTGTCTGGTGCTAGGCTTTTTCTCTCTCTGCTCACGGCAGAGAAACGCCATCTGGAGGTTTTTAGACAACGGAGAGACTCCAAACGCTGAAAAGCACCAACCGAGATGAGGATGTTGCTCTATTCCTGCTCCATAGGGGGGTAACACTGACTTATTTTTGCTGTTACAGGTACATTACTTAAGGTGGAACTGACTCTAAACTCAGGAGAGCGCTAACTGCATGAAAGTAAAAACAGAGTGAAAGTGCTACAAAACTAAACAGCTCAAGTTACATATGAGTTTCTGTGGGAATTCAAACAGTGAATAAACACTTACAGACGTTTACACTTCAGACACCAACAAGATACAGTCGCTTCTTACTCACACGCACCGCTCCACATTAAAAGATACAGTCACTTCTTACTCACACGCACCGCTCCACATTAAAAGATACAGTCGCTTCTTACTCACACACACCGCTCCACCTTAAAAGATACAGTCACTTCTTACTCACACGCACCGCTCCACATTAAAAGATACAGTCGCTTCTTACTCACACACACCGCTCCACCTTAAAAGATACAGTCACTTCTTACTCACACGCACCGCTCCACCTTAAAAGATACAGTCACTTCTTACTCACACGCACCGCTCCACATTAAAAGATACAGTCACTTCTTACTCACACGCACCGCTCCACATTAAAAGATACAGTCACTTCTTACTCACACGCACCGCTCCACCTTAAAAGATACAGTCGCTTCTTACTCACACGCACCGCTCCACATTAAAAGATACAGTCACTTCTTACTCACACACACCGCTCCACATTAAAAGATACAGTCACTTCTTACTCACACACACCGCTCCACCTTAAAAGATACAGTCGCTTCTTACTCACACACACCGCTCCACCTTAAAAGATACAGTCACTTCTTACTCACACGCACCGCTCCACCTTAAAAGATACAGTCACTTCTTACTCACACGCACCGCTCCACATTAAAAGATACAGTCGCTTCTTACTCACACACACCGCTCCACATTAAAAGATACAGTCACTTCTTACTCACACACACCGCTCCACATTAAAAGATACAGTCACTTCTTACTCACACGCACCGCTCCACATTAAAAGATACAGTCGCTTCTTACTCACACACACCGCTCCACATTAAAAGATACAGTCACTTCTTACTCACACGCACCGCTCCACATTAAAAGATACAGTCGCTTCTTACTCACACACACCGCTCCACATTAAAAGATACAGTCACTTCTTACTCACACACACCGCTCCACATTAAAAGATACAGTCACTTCTTACTCACACACACCGCTCCACATTAAAAGATACAGTCGCTTCTTACTCACACACACCGCTCCACATTAAAAGATACAGTCACTTCTTACTCACACACACCGCTCCACATTAAAAGATACAGTCGCTTCTTACTCACACGCACCGCTCCACATTAAAAGATACAGTCACTTCTTACTCACACGCACCGCTCCACATTAAAAGATACAGTCGCTTCTTACTCACACACACCGCTCCACCTTAAAAGATACAGTCACTTCTTACTCACACGCACCGCTCCACCTTAAAAGATACAGTCACTTCTTACTCACACGCACCGCTCCACATTAAAAGATACAGTCACTTCTTACTCACACGCACCGCTCCACATTAAAAGATACAGTCACTTCTTACTCACACGCACCGCTCCACCTTAAAAGATACAGTCGCTTCTTACTCACACGCACCGCTCCACATTAAAAGATACAGTCACTTCTTACTCACACACACCGCTCCACATTAAAAGATACAGTCACTTCTTACTCACACACACCGCTCCACCTTAAAAGATACAGTCGCTTCTTACTCACACACACCGCTCCACCTTAAAAGATACAGTCACTTCTTACTCACACGCACCGCTCCACCTTAAAAGATACAGTCACTTCTTACTCACACGCACCGCTCCACATTAAAAGATACAGTCGCTTCTTACTCACACACACCGCTCCACATTAAAAGATACAGTCACTTCTTACTCACACACACCGCTCCACATTAAAAGATACAGTCACTTCTTACTCACACGCACCGCTCCACATTAAAAGATACAGTCGCTTCTTACTCACACACACCGCTCCACATTAAAAGATACAGTCACTTCTTACTCACACGCACCGCTCCACATTAAAAGATACAGTCGCTTCTTACTCACACACACCGCTCCACATTAAAAGATACAGTCACTTCTTACTCACACACACCGCTCCACATTAAAAGATACAGTCACTTCTTACTCACACACACCGCTCCACATTAAAAGATACAGTCGCTTCTTACTCACACACACCGCTCCACATTAAAAGATACAGTCACTTCTTACTCACACACACCGCTCCACATTAAAAGATACAGTCACTTCTTACTCACACGCACCGCTCCACCTTAAAAGATACAGTCACTTCTTACTCACACGCACCGCTCCACCTTAAAAGATACAGTCGCTTCTTACTCACACACACCGCTCCACATTAAAAGATACAGTCGCTTCTTACTCACACACACCGCTCCACATTAAAAGATACAGTCGCTTCTTACACACACACACCGCTCAACATTAAAAGATACAGTCGCTTCTTACTCACACGCACCGCTCCACATTAAAAGATACAGTCACTTCTTACTCACACACGCCGTTCCACTTTAGATGCTGAGTTTCTGAACATAAAAAGAACAGAGAACTGCATTTAGCCACAATTGTAGATGTTCCCTTTAACACACGTAAGGAATAGAACAAAATCTAAGATTAAACCTCCTTTATCATGTTGCGTGAGTTTGTAAGAATTTAGTCCAGGTTCTGTTAAACCTTAAATACTGATGTGTGTGTGTGTGTGTGTGTGTGTGTGTGTGTGTGTGTGTGTGTGTGTGTGTGTGTGTATGTGTGTGGACAGGTGATAGTGAAAAGATGAAGCAGATGGAAGCCAAAATCCAGAGTCTGACAAAAGACCTCCACGACTTGCAGTCGACTCTTCGTGGAATGAATGAGAGATTTCAGGAGGAGATGAAGAAACCTGGCCTCGGGAATGGAGCGAAAACCCCAGCAGATGCTGCTCAGCCAGAGATGAAGGAGACCATTCACAACATCCAGGCCAAGCTGGACCAGCTGGATAACAGGACTCAGGCTCACGATAAAACCCTGGTCAGCATTAACAACCACCTGGTGAATGGGATTGGAGGTGGGAATGATTTGGACGTGGAAGGTGGTGCTGGAGGTGGTATATTCAACAGCATGAAGGAGGAGATTCTACAAGAGCTAGAGCACAGGGTCACGGTCTCATGCTCTTCTTGCAAGGCAGGGGTGGATGACTTGAGGAAACAACAGCAAAGGGACAGGGAAAGGATCTCGGCTCTGGAAAAGCAGATCAGTGCCATGGATCAGCGCTACCGACAAAGTCTGGATAATCTGCGTCGAGATCTGAGTCGGACTCAAAGCTGCTGCGATTCAGTCATAGACCTCAGAGGGAGACTCGGCGAACTGGACAAGAAGCTGAGCACAACCTCTGAGACTTGCGATAGTCTGCAGGATCGCTTGGACAAGGAGCTCATAGGAGCTGGACAAGGTGGAAGCATCGGAGGAGAAACAGGTGCAGGAGGTGGGAATGGACTGGAACCAAAAATGACAGAAGATACCATCAGCAGTTACTTGCGGGATCTGGAAAGGCAGATAAACAACACCGTTCAAAGGACAGAGGAAAACTGTGCCTACATGGAGAACGATTTGAAGAATTTATTCCACACTGAGCTTAGAGTTCTCCGCAGTGAGGTCAACAGTCGCTTTGACGACCAAGAATTAAAGCTCTCAGATGTAGATAAGGACATTGGGAATGTCAAAGAGACAGTATTTGACTTGGACAAGAGATTGATCCGACTAGAGAATGTCACAACTCATCTGGATAGGAGAATAAATGAGTGCCCTTTGTGCTCTGGTACAGGACCTGGAACTGGAGGTGGGACAGGGTCTGGATCAAAACGACCCACAGGAGGAACAAGTGGCAGCAGCAACCCGGAAGACACAGTCAAATCCCTGGAGTGGAAGGTCATTGCTAATGAGCATGAGATCAAGAGATTTGACACAAGACTCAAAGACCTCTCAGTATCCGGAGACTCTCTGGTGGACAAAGTCATCGATCTCAGCCACGACATCCGTAAAATCAAAGCCCTGACAGGGGAAAATGGGGAACATTTCCAGAGGATTGTGACTGAGATCGAGAACTGTGATCTCTGCAAGTCTGTGCAAGATGACTTGAGGAAACTGAAGAACATCACGAACCACGCTGTGGACAAATGGCAAACGGATATGAACTACATAAAGGGGAAGATAGATTCCGGACAGGCCGGGTGCTCAGACGCATGCTCTGACTTGCAAGAAGAAGTTCATAAACTGAAGGAGGACATTCAGAAATGTGGTGGCCAGTGCAAGATCAGTTTGGAACCTCCCACTGGAACAGGAACTGAAACAGGTGGCCTGGACCACTCTCAGAAACCTCTAGATGGCCACAGCGTCATCAGCAGCAACAACGGCAACCTCAGGTCAATCCAGGGACAGTTGTCTGAGGTCATCTTGACTTTCAGCTCCATCAACGACACTCTGAAAGGATTGGAGCATAGTGTCCACAAGCACGACAGCGTCATCACAGACCTGGGCAACACCAAGGACAAGATCATCTCAGAGATAGACAAGATCCAGCAGGAGATGACAGAGCACATAGAGGACAGCAAGATCCGCTTTGAGAACGTAGATCGGGATGTGAGGCGATTTGGTAACAGCCTGGTGGTAGAAATGGGCGACTGCAAGAGAACCAATGATGGCTTGGACAAGAGACTCTCCAAACTTGAGGCAATCTGTGGCCGTTTGGATGCTGTTTCCGAAAACGTGCATAAAATCAAGGAAGGCCTTAACAAGCATGTGTCTGGGCTTTGGTACTGTGTGAACGGACTTAACGCCACGGTCACTTCCCACAGCAGTTTCATCGATACCATCCAGGACACACACCTCGACGGCATCCATGGCAAGATCAAGCAGCTCAACTCGTCTCTGCTCAACATTCTCAAAGAGTTCCACAGCATAATTGAGCAGGACTTAACAGGTAAGTCTTTAAAAGAAATTAATGCTGTTTTCCACTGCATGGAACTTACTTGACTGGACTCTAGTTTTTCCACTGGCCAAATCTGGTCCTGAAACCGGGTTCTTGTTTAGTCCCTGCTCTTATATGGTTCCAAGCAAGCCGAATAGGTACTGAATGTGAGGTGTAAACCCTGCAAAGCTCTGATTGGCCAGAGACCTGTCAATCACCAGGAAACACAGAGCTCCAGCACAAACTCAGCGCTTATAAAATCTCTGAAGTTACAGCAGCTTTCTCATTAGTTTTTATCCGACTCTCAGCAGCAGCTCGTAACATTCCCCCGAGGGGTTTCTGAAGAGGGTCAGACGCTCCTTGAGTCGGTGGCTAACGCAAAAAGCAAAAGCTGAATGTGTGACAAGCGAAACTGATCTGTGAGCATGTTGTTGTGGTTTTCAAAGCCTATTAGAGACAAGGTTTTGAGACGTCACCGGCTCCATTTCGCAGGGGATCTGTGAGAGTGGAAAAGCGACCAGATGAAAGCGAGTCGAGCCGATCCCATGCAGTGGAAAAAGCACCATATATGTCCTAATATGTTCCACACACCAATTGTTATTTAAAAAATGCTCACACTCTAGTCTTTACTCTTCTGTTAAGTTGCCATTTTGTCCTGATGGCTGCAGCTAAATATCTAATTTAACTCTTTCCAGCCTGAGGTGGAGCAAGTAAAACTTGTTTAGCCTTATTTTAGTCTTGGGTTGGTGTCTTTAATCTCTTTGTGACAATGACAACTCTTCTAGAGATTGTCCATTTTTCATGTTTTTGATTATGACCAAAACATTTCTTTATGGTTTTTATCACATAACATTAATTTCCAGAGGTCACTTTTACTTTTGAAATATCCATAAAACCACAAAAAAAAAAAAAACATACACAAAAAGACAAACATTTTTCAAAATTTTAAAGATTTTCTTAGTTTTTCCTTCTTTTAGATTTTATTACTGATGTTGCTTATTAAACTTCTATTTTTTTATTGATGTTATCTACTCTACTGTCTTCAGAGCATCACCACTTCTCAGTTCTTTGGTGAAGAAAAACGAAATAAACAAAAAATCAAACAATGGTCCAAAGCAATGTAACTGCGGATGAAACAGTCGGATGCAGAGGTTTAGTGCGGACAACTCAAAAAGCCACGTGGTAACAAATTAAACCTCCATCCCTCTTTGGCTGACCACAGAACTGCTTTCTTAGAACTCCATGTGTTTAAGTAACAGAGAAGACGTTCAGAATTCTGTGTGTGTGTGTGTGTGTGTGTGTGTGTGTGTGTATACACACACTGTCTGTATCTGAAACAGAAGGTTCCAGTCAGTGCTTTTCTCAGAGCTTTGTGATGTTTGACTGTGTGTGATCAGTGTGTGTTTGTCATATATTCTGTATATCACTCAAACAAAGTGGTTAGGAGTCAGTTGCAGGTTTATTTAAGAGTCAAAAAGCAAAAAAGAGTCAAGAACCAGGAAGAGTGTCCAGGCCAGTAAACACAAGCCAAAGGGGAAAAGAACAAAAGAGCAAACAGAGTCCAAACAAAAACATCCAACAGCAAGGACCCAATAAAGGTATAAACTTGCGCTCAGAGGTGCAGACCATGATCAGACAGTACTTCACAACTCAGAGCACACAACAGTGATCTTAAATACTCAACAAATAATCTGATAATCAGACACAGGTGAGGAACCTGAACTAGTATTCAGGTGAGTGTGACCCCTGGTGGTTTGGAGGAGAACCAGATTGGGCTGATGTGACAGTGTTTCCTTTTCTTCCTTGTTTACATTGTTCTGGAAAGAGCAGCTTCCACTAGCTCAACAGCGCCACCCCAGCTCTGGAATGAAAATACATGGTCGACAAAGACAGTGCCACAAAATGTATGAACGTGGAGCAGGGCTGTTGGAAATGTTTCTGTTGGAAAAATTGGCCTGAAAGTTGAAATCAGGATTAAAATCAGGTTAAAGGTTGTGCAGCGTGTGCCAGGCTTAAGCAGCTTATGTTTGTATCCCACCTTTGGTGAGTTGATGGTGGTTTCTCAGGATACAGGTTCCTCAGGGCGTGTCCTGGTCCTCCAGCTTGTCAATATCCCCAACTTTTTCTAGCTTCTGAGTGTCAGGAACTCCTCTGACTTCACTTGGCTGCTCTTCTTTTTGTTCAAACAGAACACTGTCTCCCCAAGTGACAGAGAGAGAGAGAGGGATGCAGTTTTTACCCATGAAACTTTGGGGATCTTGGGCAAGATTCAAAGCTCCTCAGGCTGATGCTGATCAAAAAGAAACCAGAGTTAACTGTAGGGAGTGTGTGTGATGACGACATCTAACACAACAAAAACAAGAAACTATTCGGGTCTGAAAGAGTTAGGTGTGTTTTTGGTTAACGTTACGATGTCTGATTGCAGGACTTCCTGGACCTCCAGGGCTTCAGGGAGAACGAGGGCATCCAGGACTTCCTGGACCCCCAGGCTTTCAGGGAGAACGAGGGCACCCAGGTGTCGAGGGTCCACGCGGACCTCCAGGTAAACCTCCAGAACTTCTATAAACGCTCCTCTCTGGTGGATTAGTGCTTCACCTTTAAGTTAAACAACAAAGAGTTCAGCAAAAACGAGACTTTCACCAACACAGAGGAAAGGAAACCCAAAAGAGATCTCATTAATGTCTCTGTAGTTTCTCCTAGACAAAAATGTGACACTAAATGTGTGTGTGTGTAATAGACAGAGTGTGTGTGTGTGTGTGTGTGTGTGTGTGTGTGTAATAGACTGTGTGTGTTTGTGTGTAATAGACAGAGTGTGTGTGTGTGTGTGTGTGTGTGTGTGTGTGTAATAGACTGTGTGTGTTTGTGTGTAATAGACAGAGTGTGTGTGTGTGTGTAAAAGAGAGTATGTGTGTGTGTGTGTAAAAGACAGTATGTGTGTGTGTGTGTGTGTGTGTAAAAGACAGTATGTGTGTGTGTGTGTGTGTGTGTGTGTGTGTGTAAAAGACAGTATGTGTGTGTGTGTGTGTGTGTGTGTGTGTGTAAAAGACAGTATGTGTGTGTGTGTGTAAAAGACAGTGTGTGTGTGTGTGTGTGTAAAAGACAGTGTGTGTGTGTGTGTGTGTGTACACTGCTTCTTATTCAAACCTCATCCACAGCAGAAGATCAGTAAAGGGAAAGTTGAGTGTTTTTGCTGCTGTTTCCTCTTGCTGCAGTCTGCAGTCATCGTGGCCCGGTAGCGAACGCCCCGCTGCCTGATACCAGTCGGTAGAGACTCTGGTGCAGTGTATAGGAAAATAAACTGAAACTGTGGTGAACTGTGGTGTTGATATAAAAGCGATGGTGGAACAACACACACTCAGCGTCTGATCTCTCTCTGTTTCAGGTCCCAGAGGATTACAAGGTATTTACCTTCTCAACTCCAGCAGCTGGAGCCGGAGCTATTTTAGACTCCACAGATGTTTTCATTCTTACCAGAAACCACTGTGTGTGTGTGTGTGTGTGTGTGTGTGTGTGTGTGTGTGTGCGCTATAGGAGGTCAATGGGGTCTCTCTCTCTCTCTCAATTCAATCATTCTCTTTCTCTCTCTCTCTCTATCTTTCTCTGTGTCTCTCTCTCTCTCTCTCTCTGTCTGTCTGTCCCTGTGTGTGTGTGTGTGTGTCTCTGTGTGTGTGTGTGTGTGTGTGTGTGTGTGTCTCTGTGTGTGTGTGTGTGTGTGTGTGTGTGTGTCTCTGTGTGTGTGTGTGTGTCTGTGTATGTATGTGTGTGTGTGTGTGTGTGTGTGTCTCTCTGTGTGTGTGTGTGTATATGTGTGTATGTGTGTGTCTCTGTGTGTGTGTGGGTGTGTGTGTGTCTGTGTGTGTCTTTCTCTCTGTGTTATTTCACCTGTGTTTAAATGTTGTTTAAAGGATGTATACCCCTGAGGACAGTTTTATTGTGAATATAAACTCACTCTGAAGCCGGGGCTGTAACATTTTGACAGAAGTTGGGAGAGGGTCAGTTTCATTAACAGCTCCACAATCCTCTCCAGCAGCTGATGAACTGAAGCTAGTGAATAAAATAGAGTCCAGAAAAGTCCTGGTCCTGTCTGAGTGAGGGGAGAGTGGAGACACTTTCAGAGACATGGCTCTAGAGAGGAGTCCAGCAGCTTCAGGGCAGTGTGGAGGGGGCTGGGGTTGAAGGGTTTGACTCTCTACAGCAGTAAACACTAGTGCAACTATTATTAATAATCATTTTAAATTAATATAACATTATATTGCCCTGTGAAGGACTGGCGCCCCCTCCAGGGTGTGTTCCCGCATTGCGCCCAATGATTCCAGGTGGGCTCTGGATCCACCGCGACCCTGAACTGGATAAGGGTTACAGACAATGAATGAATGAATGAATGAATA
Source organism: Hoplias malabaricus (assembly GCF_029633855.1). Classification (NCBI taxonomy): domain Eukaryota; kingdom Metazoa; phylum Chordata; class Actinopteri; order Characiformes; family Erythrinidae; genus Hoplias; species Hoplias malabaricus. The sequence goes on from NC_089800.1 coordinate 89,870,393, forward strand.
ACATTATATTAACAGAATATTAACACATTCCCCTTCACCTTCATGATGTATATATACTTTAATCCTCAAAGATCCATTATATTTAATTTGTGTACAGAAAAAAATAGATAAAACACAGAAAGGCAAACAGAGACAGCACAGTCTGCAGTGATAAGAGAAGAGACACACCATAAAAAAGAACGACAGAACTCCAGTCCGATTACTGTGATTTGGGACGGAGTGAGTATTATTCAGAGAACAAGTTGGATACGGGTCATCATCAGGAGTCATAGCCGAAGTGAAAACAAACAGTTTGTTTTCACTTCGGCTGCAGAAATGGTCTCCACTGCTCAGCAGGCTCAGCCCTTAGTATCTCCAGCAGGAAACGGGCTCCTTCGGTCGACATCAGCAGCAATGTTAAAGGTTAATAGCCACAGGTGGCGCCATCAATCTCCCTCGGTCGACAGAGCAGTGAAAGCAGGCAGGGAGCCGCCAAACTTCGACAAAGATACAGACTCCACAAAGAGTAGCACAGGAGGATTGTGGGTATTTACCAGATACATACGAAATGAACAGCGTAAACAGTAATAGGCTGTGGGAGCTGAGTTGGGTGTTCTCTAATCGAATCAGAAGTGAATTCAGTCATAAGCAGGTTTCCAGTTGTTTGGTCGTCCAGTGAGCTGCGAGGCTTATGGTGGATCGAGGTCATGGTGTAACTGACTTCGCCGTTAAGGCTTATAATCGACCACAGTTTCCAGACGTCACTGTTTAAATGAGCACATTGCCTCTTGCTTAAATTAAGGTTTTGTTGAAGATTGGTTGTTGTTCTTTTATTTATTTATTTTTTTTGTGGTTCATATTTTTCTGGGTCGATTATCATTGGTGTTTTCTATTTTCGTTCTTTGCATGTTGTGGTTTATTTATAGAGGTGTTGTGCTGTATTTTTCTTTTGTTTTGGGGTCAGTGCTGTAGGACGTACCCTTGCTCTTGTGGGACTTTGTTTACGACGTTTCTGACTCTGCTAGTGGTGACTGTCTAAACGGGTGTAGTCCCTCTGTTCATTACCACACTTCATAAACAGCTTTATCACTCATTTATTTGAGAAACCGTGCAGGGATCCCCTACCCTTAGGGAAACTGGGGTGGCGTAGTCTTATTTTTGACTTGGTGATAGCTCCTCTTTTACCCTGTAGGGGGCACACAGTTCCCCAAAGCGCTCCACAGTAAGTTCACGGTAAAACAGGGGAGGATAATTCAGATTTAAAACCAGATCAGTCTTGAGTGTTCACACTATGAACTGAAGGCTGACCTCAGCGGAGGACACACTCCTCTCCGAACTCTTGTGGAACGTCAGATTTAGAAGAGTGTAGATTTACAAATGAACTGTTTTCACAGCCCTGTGAGTGAGCTGTGTATTTGAAATGTGATAATGATGTGATTTGTTGTGTGTGTTTGTTGATATAAAGGTATTCCAGGTGTGGACGCCACTGTCCCGAGTGTGTCCTTCTCTGCCGCTCTCACCAATCCCATGGTTAATCCTGGAACTATAGTCTTCGACAAGATCTTCGTTAATAAAGGGAACTTTTACAACCCCAGAACAGGTACGTCATGGTTCACCTAATTATACAGGGTTGTGTTTCCATGAGGCAGCTGAGGCTTTACTGTGCACAGCGCAAGCAATAAAATCGTCGCTCGTGGGTGTGTCCAGCAGCACTGCACTGAACTGCATCACCACACAGACCACGCTTTTAAAGAAACCACAACCAGTGCTTTATTTATTCACAAAATGATCACAACCATGACATGACTTTCATCTCATTTGTGGGAATCGAGGGGATGTAATTATCAACATTCAGATTAAAGCAGATGTTTCAGTTGCAGTGCAGCTATAAACATGTCCAAATGTGTTTGAAAATGCCGTCACCTCCAAACGAATGTTAATTCTGTTCTGAGGGTGAGGGCTTTCTGTTTAGAGCAATGCACCACTAAAAAAATAATCATTTCACATTACACCCAGTACCTGCTCCTCAGCTTCAGCTTCTCTTAATAACACTGCACTGCGACACAAATATCACCACATTCCCACCTCCCCATTACATCCACAAGCTCATTGTACAATTAAAATCAGAAAATACAAACCTACAGCTGTGTTCATATCTGCAGCAATAACTGAGTATTACTTTAGACTCAAACCCAAACCCTTTGACCCCTGACCCATGAAAGTAATAATAAACTGAAACGGATTATTTAATTCACACATGATGTGGCCCTTTAACTAAAAATCTAAATGTTGTTCATTTTTACATTTTGGAGCACGTCATTATTGAATGCATCCTATTTAGGCCTTTACCACTGTTTTTTCTTTCGTTTAGTTCCCTGCATCAGTTCAAAACGTTCTTTAGACGTCTTTACAACGTTTTCTTAATTTTGATTCATTTCAATTGAACAGTGAAGAGCAAGAGATTGTCGCTGTTCTTCAGAAATTATCAGAAAAACACTGAAGAGAAACACTGCTCCAGACGTCCTTTACCCATGAGCGCTCTGTTCTTCTCTCTGACCTTTTCACATTTCCTCTCCTGGTCGTAATGAAACACCACGACCACAAAGACTCCTCGGTGTTGATCTGCAGCGCTGTGTCTCCACTTTTAGAAAAACTACAGTTGTTTCTGTTTCTGTGTGAACCTTGGCCTGAGGTCATTCACCAGACCTCCCACAGTCCTCTGTACCATCATCATCATCATCATCATCATCATCATCCTCTGAGTCTCACAGCATCTGAGTCCACAACTGAGCGCCACATTTACACACAGAGGCTTTTGGAAAACTACAAACACGTTGTTTCCTAAAAGTAAAAACAGTAAAGTTGTCTACGTGTGTTTTGCAGTTTTCTGAATATTTATTATAATTAATGAGCATTTGACAGGTGGACTACACTACAGCTTTGAAATGGAACAGTGCTTAGTTTTACTCCAAGAAACAGCCCTCAGATCAAACCTGGAGCTTCAGTTCAGAAAAATGTCCTTGAGACTTTCTCCTGCGTTTTCATGGAGATAGCAACAATATGGTAATGGTTCGGTAAACGCAGGGAAACACTTCCCCTTCATTCACAGTTCAGTGGAGAACTCAGAACACTGCCCCAAAAGGATGGATGTGTGTTTCTGTTTTTCTCTTCATTAGACGACGAAAGAGCCACCTACAAACATCACGTCTCATATTTGATACGTACTGCTTTAAAGGGTTAATCAAAGAAGTAGCTCTACCTAAATGTTAAAAGCAAAACACATGTTACACAGGGTCTCTCCTCGGACACTTGGGAATAAACAGCTCTGCATATTTTAAAGCAACACTAGGTAATATTTTAACTGTAATTTTCCAGCTTAAGGATCAGTGTGATGCTCCACTGAGGTGTAACTGCCATTGCTAGTGTAGGCTCAGCACTGTAGAAACTGCACTATGTAACTTTTGGAATTGGGGTATCCAGACTACACTGAGTGAGTTCAGCTGCTGTAAGCTGAACCCAGTGTGTATCTTCTCTACTGAACAACATGAAATAAAGTGGGATGCTTTGGAGCAGCTGCACATGAGCCTGAGTTCACCATGCCTCATGCTAAGTGTGGGCTAAGGGTGTATAAGCCCCCCACAATCCCACACCCCCCCATTCCCACTCCATTTGTGTGTCCCAAACAGTCTCTAAAGTCTGTGGATGTGTGTGTGTGAGTGTAAACTCTAATGCAGTTGTCTTTCTCCACTCTCAGGGATTTTCACGGCTCCTCGGGACGGACACTACTTCTTCAGCGCGGTTCTGACGGGCCACAAGAACGCGAAGATCGAGGCGGTTCTGTCCAGGTCCAACTACGGCGTGGCGAGAGTGGACTCGGCCGGGTACGAGCCCGAGGGCCTGGAGAACAAGCCCGTGGCGGAGGCCAAGCCCACGCCGGGCTCCCTGGCCGTCTTCAGCATCATCCTCCCGCTGCAGATCAACGAGACGGTGTGCATCGACCTGGTGATGGGAAGACTGGCCCACTCCGCCGAGCCCCTCACCATCTTCAACGGAGCTCTGCTGTTCGAGACCGCGAGTCCCTGAAGGGACCGTTACACTTCCAGACACCATGCCTTCCTCAGTTACAACATCTTAACTCTAGCGAATTTGTCCCAGTGTGTGTCGTTGTGGGAGTATTCCGAGATTTTTGTTCTGCTCGGCTCGGCTCGACTCGGCTCGGCTGGACTCGGCTCGGCTGACCCTAACCCTATCCACAGAGAAAGACTCTTATTCCATCAGCAATTCATTACACCTTCTCTACATCAAACACCTTAAAACCAGCTCCAACAGGAGGAACGATCTCAGAATATTCTCACGACGGTCTGAAAAAGAGAAGTACGGGATTTATCGCCTACATTTAAGGTGATTTCACTTGATAAAGCTCATTTTTTGCAGTGAAGACTCAGATGTAAAAAGACGACCGGCTAAAAAAAGAACGACTGGGTGAAAGGAATGACCCCGAGAAAGATGTTTTGCAGCTGGAGGCGTGGAGCAGGTGCATCAGTTATTTTTTGCTCTAGAAATGTTTTCAGAACTGAACCGAACTCCTTGGAGACGGAGAACGACTTTCAACAAACGGAGGACTTCTCTCTGGATGTGTTTTCTTCTTCCCCACGCGGCGGGATACGCTCTCTTATCATCTCTGATCTAAACAACGTCTCTAATATTCCTCATTCGGAGAGTATTATAAGAATATAATAAGATTTTTTAACAATTTTACGCTGTTTCACTTGTTTGAAGTGATTTTATTGTATGAAAGAGTCACAGGGACCCGCGGGTCTGATAGCGCCACCACAGGTCCAGCCCCTGTGCCCCGAGGATCTCTGAAACTCTGAGTGGAAGCTAGAACCAGGAAGGCCAGGGTTGCCTTGTCCTTAAGCGAGGGAACACCTGTGGACCCTGTGGACCCCGGATCTAGAGAAACAACCATCAGAGTTGCAGGGCTCTGGACTGCATGAGCCTGGTCCATGTCCCGCCTCTGGCTGTGTCCTAAACTGAGTTAAAGGTCCCAGGGTGGGAGGCGCCCCCTCGCTTAAGCCTTGGAAACATTACAGGACTAGAAGAATGACAGACACACACTACTTGACCCCAAACTCCCGAACACACAGGACTCCCTCAGAGACTCAGATAAACATGGACCTACAACATGGACCTGTGGTTATTGTTTGTGCTGTTGTTTTTCTAGATCCAAAAACAAACAAACAAAAAAAGTCTTTGGGCGGTGGATGAAGATGAGGAACAGCACGGTCTCTACACACTGCAGAGGGAACAGCACACACCTAAGACTACAGTCCACCTTAAATGGTTCAGATGTGCAGCAGTAGAGAGCTCTAAAATGCTGCATCATTTAAGGTGGAACGGAAAATTAGAATAAAGTTGGAATAAAGGCTATAAAGGTTTTTGTGGCTCACTGTGTTGTTTCTTTTACAGGTAATACAGGTTATCTGGGGACATGTGCGTCCAGCACTATGTAATGTCTTGTTGTTTTTCATAGTTTTACAGTTTGACCCTTGGCTACAGGCACCGTGTGTTTATTTTCTGTGCTCTGTTCTGATTGGCTGTTGACGGGACTCGTTCAGACTCGAGCTGGTGAAGAGTTTACTCTACGAGACGATGTCTGAAGTCGGGTCAGAATAAATCAAACGTGTCTGACATGCAGTGACACCCAGAGGAACATGTTATTCTTCATAGGTTGCTCTGTAAAGGCTCCTAAAATTCCTTAAGAGAAAACGAATGAGGCAAAAATGAGACATAAGACACTGTAGAAATATAAAGGCCATATAAAAGAGAGATAAAGGAGAGAGTAGGTTTAGATCTCTGGTCAATTTGAGCACAGAGTGTGGCTTTACTGAGATCTCCACTGAATCTCTAGAGGAGACACCTGTGAGATCACGTAGGCTTTAGGCCTCATCCACACGGAGGTTTTTAAAATCTGAGATTTTCTTCTCACTGTTTTAAAACATGTCCAGACGAATAAAACTGCTGCATTATTTTTATGGTCCAGTAGGGGGCCGTAGCACTTCTTATAGAGAGACATCAAAACACCACCAAATCACTCCATCCTCCCTCTGTAGGGCACTACACACGTCCTGATACGACTGAATCTAGATGTTAACAGTGCAGTGTATATTTCTAACACACATCATTTCTATTTATTCATCTGTGTGAATCTGAGCTCTAGTGCTGTGTGTGTGTGTACAGTGTAGTTTATGACTGATGTAGTTCACTGTAGAGGGAGCGAGGAGCTGTGTGTGTACAGTGTAGTTTATGACTGATGTAGTTCACTGTAGAGGGAGAGAGGAGTTGTGTGTGTACAGTGTAGTTTATGACTGATGTAGTTCACTGTAGAGGGAGCGAGGAGCTGTGTGTGTACAGTGTAGTTTATGACTGATGTAGTTCACTGTAGAGGGAGAGAGGAGTTGTGTGTGTACAGTGTAGTTTATGACTGATGTAGTTCACTGTAGAGGGAGAGAGGAGCTGTGTGTGTACAGTGTAGTTTATGACTGATGTAGTTCACTGTAGAGGGAGAGAGGAGCTGTGTGTGTACAGTGTAGTTTGTGACTGATGTAGTTCACTGTAGAGGGAGTGAGGAGCTGTGTGTGTACAGTGTAGTTTATGACTGATGTAGTTCACTGTAGAGGGAGCGAGGAGCTGTGTGTGTACAGTGTAGTTTATGACTGATGTAGTTCACTGTAGAGGGAGAGAGGAGTTGTGTGTGTACAGTGTAGTTTATGACTGATGTAGTTCACTGTAGAGGGAGAGAGGAGCTGTGTGTGTACAGTGTAGTTTATGACTGATGTAGTTCACTGTAGAGGGAGAGAGGAGCTGTGTGTGTACAGTGTAGTTTGTGACTGATGTAGTTCACTGTAGAGGGAGAGAGGAGCTGTGTGTGTACAGTGTAGTTTGTGACTGATGTAGTTCACTGTAGAGGGAGAGAGGAGCTGTGTGTGTACAGTGTAGTTTGTGACTGATGTAGTTCACTTTAGAGGGAGAGAGGAGCTGTGTGTGTACAGTGTAGTTTGTGACTGATGTAGTTCACTGTAGAGGGAGAGAGGAGCTGTGTGTGTACAGTGTAGTTTGTGACTGATGTAGTTCACTGTAGAGGGAGAGAGGAGCTGTGTGTGTACAGTGTAGTTTGTGACTGATGTAGTTCACTGTAGAGGGAGCGAGGAGCTGTGTGTGTACAGTGTAGTTTATGACTGATGTAGTTCACTGTAGAGGGAGAGAAGAGTTGTGTGTGTACAGTGTAGTTTATGACTGATGTAGTTCACTGTAGAGGGAGAGAGGAGCTGTGTGTGTACAGTGTAGTTTGTGACTGATGTAGTTCACTGTAGAGGGAGAGAGGAGCTGTGTGTGTACAGTGTAGTTTGTGACTGATGTAGTTCACTGTAGAGGGAGCGAGGAGCTGTGTGTGTACAGTGTAGTTTATGACTGATGTAGTTCACTGTAGAGGGAGAGAGGAGCTGTGTGTGTACAGTGTAGTTTGTGACTGATGATGTTCACTTTAGAGGGAGAGAGGAGCTGTGTGTGTACAGTGTAGTTTGTGACTGATGTAGTTCACTGTAGAGGGAGAGAGGAGCTGTGTGTGTACAGTGTAGTTTGTGACTGATGTAGTTCACTGTAGAGGGAGAGAGGAGCTGTGTGTGTACAGTGTAGTTTGTGACTGATGTAGTTCACTTTAGAGGGAGAGAGGAGCTGTGTGTGTACAGTGTAGTTTGTGACTGATGTAGTTCACTGTAGAGGGAGAGAGGAGCTGTGTGTGTACAGTGTAGTTTGTGACTGATGTAGTTCACTGTAGAGGGAGCGAGGAGCTGTGTGTGTACAGTGTAGTTTGTGACTGATGTAGTTCACTTTAGAGGGAGAGAGGAGCTGTGTGTGTACAGTGTAGTTTATGACTGATGTAGTTCACTGTAGAGGGAGTGAGGAGCTGTGTGTGTACAGTGTAGTTTATGACTGATGTAGTTCACTGTAGAGGGAGAGAGGAGCTGTGTGTGTACAGTGTAGTTTGTGACTGATGTAGTTCACTGTAGAGGGAGCGAGGAGCTGTGTGTGTACAGTGTAGTTTGTGACTGATGTAGTTCACTTTAGAGGGAGAGAGGAGCTGTGTGTGTACAGTGTAGTTTATGACTGATGTAGTTCACTGTAGAGGGAGTGAGGAGCTGTGTGTGTACAGTGTAGTTTATGACTGATGTAGTTCATTGTAGAGGGAGTGAGGAGCTGTGTGTGTACAGTGTAGTTTATGACTGATGTAGTTCACTGTAGAGGGAGTGAGGAGCTGTGTGTGTACAGTGTAGTTTGTGACTGATGTAGTTCACTGTAGAGGGAGAGAGGAGGTGTGTGTGTACAGTGTAGTTTATGACTGATGTAGTTCACTGTAGAGGGAGCGAGGAGCTGTGTGTGTACAGTGTAGTTTATGACTGATGTAGTTCATTGTAGAGGGAGAGAGGAGCTGTGTGTGTACAGTGTAGTTTATGACTGATGTAGTTCACTGTAGAGGGAGCGAGGAGCTGTGTGTGTACAGTGTAGTTTGTGACTGATGTAGTTCACTGTAGAGTGAGAGAGGAGCTGTGTGTGTGTACAGTGTAGTTTGTGACTGATGTAGTTCACTGTAGAGGGAGCGAGGAGCTGTGTGTATACAGTGTAGTTTGTGACTGATGTAGTTCACTGTAGAGGGAGAGAGGAGCTGTGTGTGTACAGTGTAGTTTGTGTCTGATGTAGTTCACTGTAGAGGGAGAGAGGAGCTGTGTGTGTACAGTGTAGTTTGTGACTGATGTAGTTCACTGTAGAGGGAGTGAGGAGCTGTGTGTGTACAGTGTAGTTTGTGACTGATGTAGTTCACTGTAGAGGGAGAGAGGAGCTGTGTGTGTACAGTGTAGTTTATGACTGATGTAGTTCACTGTAGAGGGAGCGAGGAGCTGTGTGTGTACAGTGTAGTTTGTGACTGAAGTAGTTCACTGTAGAGGGAGAGAGGAGCTGTGTGTGTACAGTGTAGTTTATGACTGACGTAGTTCACTGTAGAGGGAGAGAGGAGCTGTGTGTGTACAGTGTAGTTTGTGACTGATGTAGTTCACTGTAGAGGGAGCGAGGAGCTGTGTGTGTACAGTGTAGTTTGTGACTGATGTAGTTCACTTTAGAGGGAGAGAGGAGCTGTGTGTGTACAGTGTAGTTTATGACTGATGTAGTTCACTGTAGAGGGAGTGAGGAGCTGTGTGTGTACAGTGTAGTTTATGACTGATGTAGTTCACTGTAGAGGGAGAGAGGAGCTGTGTGTGTACAGTGTAGTTTGTGACTGATGTAGTTCACTGTAGAGGGAGCGAGGAGCTGTGTGTGTACAGTGTAGTTTGTGACTGATGTAGTTCACTTTAGAGGGAGAGAGGAGCTGTGTGTGTACAGTGTAGTTTATGACTGATGTAGTTCACTGTAGAGGGAGTGAGGAGCTGTGTGTGTACAGTGTAGTTTATGACTGATGTAGTTCACTGTAGAGGGAGTGAGGAGCTGTGTGTGTACAGTGTAGTTTGTGACTGATGTAGTTCACTGTAGAGGGAGAGAGGAGGTGTGTGTGTACAGTGTAGTTTATGACTGATGTAGTTCACTGTAGAGGGAGCGAGGAGCTGTGTGTGTACAGTGTAGTTTATGACTGATGTAGTTCATTGTAGAGGGAGAGAGGAGCTGTGTGTGTACAGTGTAGTTTATGACTGATGTAGTTCACTGTAGAGGGAGCGAGGAGCTGTGTGTGTACAGTGTAGTTTGTGACTGATGTAGTTCACTGTAGAGTGAGAGAGGAGCTGTGTGTGTGTACAGTGTAGTTTGTGACTGATGTAGTTCACTGTAGAGGGAGCGAGGAGCTGTGTGTATACAGTGTAGTTTGTGACTGATGTAGTTCACTGTAGAGGGAGAGAGGAGCTGTGTGTGTACAGTGTAGTTTGTGACTGATGTAGTTCACTGTAGAGGGAGAGAGGAGCTGTGTGTGTACAGTGTAGTTTGTGACTGATGTAGTTCACTGTAGAGGGAGTGAGGAGCTGTGTGTGTACAGTGTAGTTTGTGACTGATGTAGTTCACTGTAGAGGGAGAGAGGAGCTGTGTGTGTACAGTGTAGTTTATGACTGATGTAGTTCACTGTAGAGGGAGCGAGGAGCTGTGTGTGTACAGTGTAGTTTGTGACTGAAGTAGTTCACTGTAGAGGGAGAGAGGAGCTGTGTGTGTACAGTGTAGTTTATGACTGACGTAGTTCACTGTAGAGGGAGAGAGGAGCTGTGTGTGTACAGTGTAGTTTATGACTGACGTAGTTCACTGTAGAGGGAGTGAGGAGCTGTGTGTGTACAGTGTAGTTTATGACTGATGTAGTTCACTGTAGAGGGAGCGAGGAGCTGTGTGTGTACAGTGTAGTTTGTGACTGATGTAGTTCACTGTAGAGGGAGAGAGGAGCTGTGTGTGTACAGTGTAGTTTATGACTGATGTAGTTCACTGTAGAGGGAGTGAGGAGCTGTGTGTGTACAGTGTAGTTTGTGACTGATGTAGTTCACTGTAGAGGGAGTGAGGAGCTGTGTGTGTACAGTGTAGTTTGTGACTGATGTAGTTCACTGTAGAGGGAGCGAGGAGCTGTGTGTGTACAGTGTAGTTTATGACTGATGTAGTTCACTGTAGAGGGAGCGAGGAGCTGTGTGTGTACAGTGTAGTTTGTGACTGAAGTAGTTCACTGTAGAGGGAGCGAGGAGCTGTGTGTGTACAGTGTAGTTTGTGACTGAAGTAATTCACTGTAGAGGGAGAGAGGAGCTGTGTGTGTACAGTGTAGTTTATGACTGACGTAGTTCACTGTAGAGGGAGAGAGGAGCTGTGTGTGTACAGTGTAGTTTATGACTGACGTAGTTCACTGTAGAGGGAGAGAGGAGCTGTGTGTGTACAGTGTAGTTTATGACTGACGTAGTTCACTGTAGAGGGAGAGAGGAGCTGTGTGTGTACAGTGTAGTTTGTGACTGATGTAGTTCACTGTAGAGGGAGAGAGGAGCTGTGTGTGTACAGTGTAGTTTGTGACTGAAGTAGTTCACTGTAGAGGGAGCGAGGAGCTGTGTGTGTACAGTGTAGTTTGTGACTGAAGTAGTTCACTGTAGAGGGAGCGAGGAGCTGTGTGTGTACAGTGTAGTTTGTGACTGAAGTAATTCACTGTAGAGGGAGAGAGGAGCTGTGTGTGTACAGTGTAGTTTATGACTGACGTAGTTCACTGTAGAGGGAGAGAGGAGCTGTGTGTGTACAGTGTAGTTTGTGACTGATGTAGTTCACTGTAGAGGGAGGGGGTGTCTGCGTGGGTTTCCTCCGGGTGACTGTCTGTGAGGGGTGTGGTGTGTTCTCTCTGTGTCCGTGTGGGTTTCCTCTGGGTGACTGTCTGTGAGGAGTGTGGTGTGTTCTCTCTGTGTCCGTGTGGGTTTCCTCCGGGTTCTCCAGTTTCCTCTCACGCTCCAGAAACACAGGTGGATTGGAGACTCATAAGTGTCCGTAGGTGTGAGTTTGTGAGTGAATGTGTGAGTGTGTGTCACCCTGTGAAGGACTGGCACCCCCTCCAGTGCCCTCCAGTCCCTAATAAAGAAGGTAATAACACAAAACACAACAATTTATAGTATTAGAAATAGTAAAGAATATGGTTCTATATAGAACCGTGAAAACTTACAGACCCTTCTGCTAAAACTCGTTGCATCAGAGGAACCCTTTTTGGTGACGTACAGAACACCTTTGTGCTGAAAAGAACACTTTAATCCTGCAACAGGTTCTTCAAGTGTTCAGGGTTCTATATAGAACCATTTACTTAAAAAAAACCTTTGTAGAACCCTCAGCAGAACTGAAGTCTTCTTTTTTCTTCAGAAGCTCTCGGCTGTGGGAGTGTGACAGTCCCAGGGTGTTTTGCACACACACCGAGGGAGAGACACTGGTGTGTTTTATGATGTTTTTCAGAGCTGTCATCTTTCACAATCAGTCGCTGGGGAGGGATTATATTGCAACAAACTCCAGAAACAGCACTTTGTAAACATAGTGTACCACTTTAGAATAGGACTACACTTATAAGATTAAGAAATCTGTTATTACATAGTTATTATTAGGTTACTGTGAACACACACACACACACACACACACACACACACACACACATACACACAGTAGTGCACTAGGGGCTGTGAACACACACACACAAACACACTCACACACACACACACACACATACACACAGTAGTGCACTAGGGGCTGTGAACACACACACACAAACACACACACACACACATACACAAAGTAGTGCACTAGGGGCTGTGAACACACACACACAAACACACACACACACACACACACACACACATACACAAAGTAGTGCACTAGGGGCAGCGCCCAGGGAGCAGTTGGGGGTTCAGTGCCTTTCTCAAGGGCTCCTCAGCCGTGGATGTTCCTGTCTTCAGGTACCAGGCCCGGTCTCTAACCATTAGGCCATCTACAGTCAAACCTCAGATCTCACAGAATATTGATCTGTGTCTCCATCAGTCGACATTAACCCTGTCAGCTCCAACACATTTGTTAAGAGGTTTAACCCTTTAATCAACTGATAGAGCCTCTTTGTCGACGCTGATGTTAATGTGGTGTGACATTCACAAGTGAAATGATTAACTTCACTTCCACATTTTCAGTGAGTTCTGACCCTGTCGGTGTCAGAGAGGTCAGGGTCATGTTTGTGTATCTCTCTGTTGAAAATGATTAGCTTTGACCATTGTTTATTACATAGTTATTATAACATCTCAAACAGATCTTAAACCCATTATAAACGTTATGAAACGTTATCTGAAAGTGGTACCAAAAACCCAAGAAATGAAAATTTGATCTCGCCACCATTAGCCTGGTGTGATGCCCTCTAGTGGTCAAAGTAGAGAAGTGTGAAACATTACAGGAGCGTTATAACAACATACTGCATTACAACACATTACACACACTGCCCACACTGTCCCCCGGCTCATACACACACAGATGTCCCTCGTGACTACGTCATCACCCTCTTTGTTCATGAAGAGGCCTTCTGGAGGCTAAAGCTGCTAGTTGTTTTAATGGCACTTTCCACGCTTGACTTATACAGTGTTTTTCTCCGTGGTGTCAGTGGGAGGTGGAGGATTCCTGGGCACAGTGTTCTTCTGGCCTCCAGCAACAGAACTACATCAGAACAGGATAATCCCAGCAGAAATACGACAAACATCACTGAGAAACGTTGGGCATTATGTTTTTAACAGGTTAGAGTCTTTAAAAACGATCTGTTCAGTCAGCGTCATCACAGCCATAAACTCCTCTGATCAACGTTAGTGTTGTGGAAAAGAAATGCAACTGGAAAAATGTAAATAAAAGCTGCCTAAAGTGCTCATAAATCACTCTTTATGAGTTCAGAACGGCTCTGATGTGGAGGAAGGTGAACTCCAGCTTTAATGAGACACACGAGCAGCTGAAACTCGGCCAAGAACAACACGGAGAGATCTTATCATAAACAGGGCTCTCTGCTCCTCTAAAAGGACTTTAATACGGTCATTAACTCCGGGTCGCTGGAGTGTTTACAACAGACAATAAACAACAGCCGCCGGACAATTGGGTTTTTCCTTTTGGGCTCCGTTCCAACACTGAGATCCAGAGCTTCAGGACAAAGCCGTCCTGGAAAATAATCAAAGACAACTGTCTTTAACGTATTTCAACTTCAAACGTCCCTCACAGAGTGAAATCATCCAGATAACTTTCACTGAGCAGTGGTCACTCGCATTAAACATCTCTGAGGCCTCTTCAGATTTATCTTTCCGCACTCACATTATGACCCTTCATCACAACCTTTACATTCACAGCTGAACCACACTCTGAAGAGAACGATCTCATGGTAAGTGCATTCCTCTCAGACTCACTGGGAATCACTGGAATCACTGGGCACAAGGTGAGAACACACCATGGAGGGGGCGCCAGTCCTTCACAGGGCGACACACACTCACACATTCTCTCACACACTCACACCTATGGACACTTTTGAGTCTCCAATTCACCTACCAACGTGTGCTTTTGGAGTGTGGGAGGAAACCAGAGCACCCGGAGGAAACCCATGCAGACACAGAGAGAACACACCACACTCCTCACAGATAGTCACCCGGAGGAAACCCACACAGACACAGGGAGAACACACCACACTCCTCACAGACAGTCACCCGGAGGAAACCCACGCAGACACAGAGAGAACACACCACACTCCTCACAGACAGTCACCCAGAGGAAACCCACGCAGACACAGGGAGAACACACCACACTCCTCACAGACAGTCACCCGGAAGAAACCCACGCAGACACAGAGAGAACACACCACACTCCTCACAGACAGTCACCCGGAAGAAACCCACGCAGACACAGAGAGAACACACCACACTCCACACAGACAGTCACCCGGAGGAAACCCACCCAGACACAGAGAGAACACACCACACTCCTCACAGACAGTCACCCGGAGGAAACCCACGCAGACACAGGGAGAACACACCAACTCCTCACAGACAGTCACCCGGAGGAAACCCACGCAGACACAGGGAGAACACACCACACTCCTCACAGACAGTCACCCGGAGGAAACCCATGCAGACACAGAGAGAACACACCACACTCCTCACAGACAGTCACCCGGAGGAAACCCACGCAGACACAGGGAGAACACACCACACTCCTCACAGACAGTCACCCGGAGGAAACCCACGCAGACACAGAGAGAAGACACCAACTCCTCACAGACAGTCACCCGGAGGAAACCCATGCAGACACAGAGAGAACACACCACACTCCTCACAGACAGTCACCCGGAGGAAACCCATGCAGACACAGAGAGAACACACCACACTCCTCACAGACAGTCACCCGGAGTGGGACCCTGGAGCTGTGACAGAGCCTGTTGTAAGTTTAATTTGAATTATTTACAGATGGACTTCATTTGTTTAAAGTGTTTGAGTCTGTAGAAAGTGTCTGATTTCAGTTGGAGATCATTTGGTTTGTTTCACGCATCATTTCTTGAAATCTGCCTGTGGCAGATTCAATGCCCCCGGGACCCAGAGGAACTCAGAGAATTGAAAGGTGGGGACCTCTGCTGAAGAGAAACTCCACCCTCCAGGACAAGGGCGGCCTCATGCTGCATTCAAGTGGTGTCGGTTTTATTGGAAAAACAAATTTCCCCACCAGGAGGCGTTTAACGCAACACCAACGACTGTGACGTAAACACTGATGTCAACACGGCGTAACAGTCCATCATTTTGGGGAAATTAATCTCTAAGCTCTACGTATTTTAAGGTGGAATGATATGTTTGATGGAATTAACAGCTGTATCTTGTTGGTGACTGAAGTGTAAATCGTCTGTAAGTGTTTATTCACTGTTTGAATTCCCACAGAAACTCATGTGTAACTCGAGCTGTGTAGTTTTGTAGCACTTTCGCTCTGTGTTTACTTTCATGCAGTTAGCGCTCTCCTGAATTTAGAGTCAGTTCCACCTTAAGTAATGTAACTGTAACAGCAGAAATAAGTCAGTGTTACCCCCCTATGGAGCAGGAATAGAGCAACATCCTCATCTCGGTTGGTGCTTTTCAGCGTTTGGAGTCTCTCCGTTGTCTAAAAACCTCCAGATGGCGTTTCTCTGCCGTGAGCAGAGAGAGAGAAAGCCTAGCACCGGACCCAGACACTTTGTTTTTTTACCCATTTACAGACACTGGGGCTTCGTAAACACATTAGAGCGGTTTCCAGAGCAGCACATGGAGAGGACACACAGAGCTTTATACACAGGGTTTGATTAAATAAGCCTTTAATTCTAAGAGTAATGTCGTTTTTAAACATCTCCAATGAACACATGTTCTTTTGCTATATTTATGCTCAAAAACACCCAGAGAAAAGCTGAAATCAATGACACCACAAAAAAATCGGTCTACTTTATTTTTAACGGCTCATTCCACGCATTCATTGTCTGTGACTCTTATCCAGTTCAGGGCAGCGGTGGGTCTGGAGTCTACACGGAATCACTAGGAACAGGGCGGGAACACACCCAGGAGGGGGCGCCAGTCCTTCACAGGGCCTATACACGTCTGGGAAGGCTTCACACTGTTGGATCAATGTTGTGACGATTTGATGGCATTCAGCCATGTAAACCTTAGCAAGGCCCTGTTGGACGGTGAGTTCTGGATCAGAAACTCCACTCCATCACCCCAGAGAACACCGTTCCACTGCTCTAGGGCCCGGTGCAGGGGCAATGTATACCCCTTACCCTTGTAGGCCACATTAGGCACTGGGTGTGGTGGCATTAGACTCAGACGCAGAGATTGATGGAGTTCACACTGTGTTTACACACAGTGTATGTTTCTCACAGAGGAAACGAGCTCAGACCCGGAAGTCCTTTTATGGACGTAACGCCACACGACAGAGTTTTACTGAAGCAGCCAGTGATTAAGTTAAGGTTAAGGTTGGAGTGTTGTGTCACTGGAGAGTTGTGTTTTTCCTCACGACTGAATAATGGATGGGTTTTACAGTATTTTCAGTGACACCCCTACGAGGCCTCGGACCATTTCCTGAAGCAGAACGCAATTGAAAACATGTTGTGCTCGGAACAAGCCCAGGTTCCATTTGTTTAAACTGTTTGCTGGTTGTTATATACACACTCTGATCCACGTGGAAACGTGAACACTGCCCTGTTTCCCCGGCTCTCGGCCGGAGGAGTTGTTCTGGACCCGTGAGCTCATGGAAAGAGAAACATTTCTGGGTGATTATCAGCAGCACACTGGGGTTTCATTTACAATCAACAAAGACCCTTTCTACCTCCTCATTTAGAGACTCACACTCCTCCCATTTCTCTCTGAGTCTAGACGAGACGCTGAGCTCCTCCTCTCTCCACTTTTCTCCAGACCCTCACAGCATGAGACATGAGAGAGAGAGAGAGAGAGAGAGAGAGAGAGAGAGACAGAGAGAGAGAGAGAGAGAGAGAGAGACAGAGAGAGAGAGAGAGAGAGAGAGACAGAGAGAGAGAGAGAGCGAGAGAGAGATTGGGGAAGAGAAATTATCACGTACAAATTTGTACATTTGTTTATTTTAACTGTGATTCAGAACTCAAACTCTGCTCTTTTGTCATGGTACAGTGACTGGGTGAGTGTGTGTGTGAGTGAGTGAGTGACTGGGTGAGTGAGTGAGTGAGTGAGTGAATTTGTGAGTGAGTGACTGACTGTGACTGTGAGTGAGTTACTGTGTGTGTGTGAGTAACTATGTGAGTGTGAGTGACTGTGTGTGTGTGTGTGAGTGACTGTGTGAGTGAGTGACTGAGTGTGTGAGTGATGGTGAGTGTGTGAGTGAGTGACTGTGAGTGATGATGAGTGTGTGAGTGACTGTGTGAGTGACGGTGTGACTGTGTGTGTGTGTGAGTGACTGTGTGTGTGTGTGATGGTGAGTGACTGTGAGTGAGTGACTGTGAGTGTGTGAGTGACTGACTGAGTGTGTGTCTGTGTGTGTGAGTGATGGTGAGTGACTGTGAGTGAGTGACTGTGAGTGTGTGAGTGACTGTGTGAGTGACAGTGTGAGTGTGTGTCTGTGTGAGTGACTGACTGTGTGTGAGTGACTGTGTGAGTGATGGTGAGTGTGTAAGTGACTGTGTGTGTGTGAGTGTGTGAGTATGAGTGACTGTGAGTGAGTGTGTGTGTGAGTGTGAGTGACTGTGTGAGTGACTGTGTGAGTGATGGTGAGTGTGTGAGTGACTGTGTGAGTGACAGTGTGAGTGTGTGTCTGTGTGAGTGACTGACTGTGTGTGAGTGACTGTGTGTGTGTGAGTGTGTGAGTGTGAGTGACTGTGTGAGTGAGTGAGTGACTGTGTGTGTGTGAGTGTGTGAGTGTGAGTGAGTGTGTGTGTGAGTGTGAGTGACTGTGAGTGAGTGTGTGTGTGAGTGTGTGAATGTGAGTGACTGTGAGTGAGTGTGAGTGACTGTGTGTGTGTGAGTGTGTGAGTGTGAGTGACTGTGAGTGAGTGTGTGTGTGAGTGTGTGAGTGTGAGTGACTGTGAGTGAGTGTGTGTGTGAGTGTGAGTGACTGTGTGTGTGTGAGTGTGTGAGTGTGAGTGACTGTGAGTTAGTGTGTGTGTGAGTGTGTGAGTGTGAGTGACTGTGAGTTAGTGTGTGTGTGAGTGTGTGAGTGTGAGTGACTGTGAGTTAGTGTGTGTGTGAGTGTGTGAGTGTGAGTGACTGTGTGAGTGAGTGAGTGACTGGGCGGATGTTTATCAGCAGTCTGTGTTAGAATGATATTAACTCGATCATGTTTCTGATTGGTACGTCTCTGAGAGTGGACTGTGGACAGGACGTGAAAGGGTCAATCTCATCCACATCAAAGCAGCCACTGAGTTGAGATCTGAGAAACAGGAAGGTGGGAACCGTCGGTAAGATCGGCTTGTTCTCGCCTCCTGAGAAAACGTCTGAGGCGCGCTGACGCTGAAGACGAAGGAAACTCGACGCCTTTGATTCCTCTTCCTCGTCTTTGATCTGTGGAGTTCATTAAAGAGCTGCTTCCTGTGCCTTTGATAAAACAGCGCTTTTCCAGAACCACCTTTAATAAGTCACACGTGTTTCACTGTGAAAACGGAGACCACTCAGGGGTTAAAAGTCAGGGCTGATAAAGGCGGGGTGTGTGTTAGTGTCCAGCTGTTCGGGCGGTGATTAAAACCTCACGTTTCCTGTTTACCTTTTATCTCTTTCTGTTTCATCACTAAAACAACACACAGTTAAAGTCCCACACACAGCAGGTTTAATCTCCACAGACACACAGGAAACTCTGGAGCAGCTGCACATGAGTCTACTGTCAACAACACAGAGGGGTGTGGAACAGTGGAACTGTGTTCTCTGGAGCGATGGAGTTCCTCTGGTGTGTGGAACAGTGGAACTGTGTTCTCTGGAGTGATGGAGTTCCTCTGGTGTGTGGAACAGTGGAACTGTGTTCTCTGGAGTGATGGAGTTCCTCTGGTGTGTGGAACAGTGGAACTGTGTTCTCTGGAGTGATGGAGTTCCTCTGGTGTGTGGAACAGTGGAACTGTGTTCTCTGGAGTGATGGAGTTCCTCTGGTGTGTGGAACAGTGGAACTGTGTTCTCTGGAGTGATGAGGTTCCTCTGGTGTGTGGAGCAGTGGAACTGTGTTCTCTGGAGTGATGGAGTTCCTCTGGTGTGTGGAACAGTGGAACTGTGTTCTCTGGAGTGATGGAGTTCCTCTGGTGTGTGGAACAGTGGAACTGTGTTCTCTGGAGTGATGGAGTTCCTCTGGTGTGTGGAACAGTGGAACTGTGTTCTCTGGAGTGATGGGGTTCCTCTGGTGTGTGGAACAGTGGAACTGTGTTCTCTGGAGTGATGGAGTTCCTCTGGTGTGTGGAACAGTGGAACTGTGTTCTCTGGAGCGATGGGGTTCCTCTGGTGTGTGGAACAGTGGAACTGTGTTCTCTGGAGCGATGGGGTTCCTCTGGTGTGTGGAACAGTGGAACTGTGTTCTCTGGAGTGATGGAGTTCCTCTGGTGTGTGGAACAGTGGAACTGTGTTCTCTGGAGTGATGAGGTTCCTCTGGTGTGTGGAGCAGTGGAACTGTGTTCTCTGGAGTGATGGAGTTCCTCTGGTGTGTGGAACAGTGGAACTGTGTTCTCTGGAGTGATGGAGTTCCTCTGGTGTGTGGAACAGTGGAACTGTGTTCTCTGGAGTGATGGAGTTCCTCTGGTGTGTGGAACAGTGGAACTGTGTTCTCTGGAGTGATGGGGTTCCTCTGGTGTGTGGAACAGAGGAACTGTGTTCTCTGGAGTGATGGGGTTCCTCTGGTGTGTGGAACAGTGGAACTGTGTTCTCTGGAGTGATGGGGTTCCTCTGTGTGTGGAACAGTGGAACTGTGTTCTCTGGAGTGATGGGGTTCCTCTGGTGTGTGGAACAGTGGAACTGTGTTCTCTGGAGTGATGGAGTTCCTCTGGGGTGAGTTGGAGTGATGAATTTGATCCAGAACTAATCCCCAACATCAGCCCCTGCCCCTCACTGATGATGATGAGGCTGAATACAATCAAACGAGTGTTTTAGTGCCTCTGAAGTTGCAGCCAGCATTTCCCTTAATGAAGGACTCCACAGTGTCCCCAAGCTGAGAGGGGGAGGAGCACATGCCTTCTCAGGGACAGGTGAGGCCACACAACCTGCAAAGCTCTGATTGGCCAGAGACTTGTCAATCACCAGGAAACACAGAGCTCCAGCACAAACTCACCACTTGTAAAATCTCTGAAGTTACAGCAGCGTTCACATTAGTTTTTATCCGACTCTCAGCAGCAGCTCGTAACATTCCCCCGAGGGGTTTCTGAAGAGGAGACGCTCCTTGGGACGGTGTCTGAGGAAAATCTCCAGCGAAAGACGAACATGAGACAAGGAAAACTGCTCTGTGAGGAACTGGGTTCAGTCCAAACAACAACAACAACAACACGCCACACCACGAGGAAACAGAGCCTGACTCTACCACTGCACTGTTTTCAATGCGGTTGCCGTTAGAGACGGGGTTTTGACACGACTCTGGCTCCATTTTGTAGAGAGTTGTGGGAGCGGAAAAGCAGCTGGTTAAAGGTGAGTCACACTGAGCCGATCCCACACAGTGGAAAAGCACCACATGTTTAAATACTGTATTAATTCAGTTTGAGGATTTAAATCCAGTGTGAGTGTGTGGTTACGGTCTGAATGTAATAACCGCGGTGTGAATCTGCAGTGTGTGCGTCTGGTGTAGAGTAATTAGCAACAAGTCTAATGTGTTATTGTTTATTCACTCATTCACTCCATTTCACTGAACAGAACTGTACCGTCTCAGTAATGATTCATAATCACATCTCCATCTCTCTCGGAATCACAGAACATCTCCGTCATCATCAAATTCACCCCCCCCCCCCCCCCCACATTTCCTGATCCGTCCGTCCAGGCTTCTTCTGATTGGTGCAGAATTATCTACAGCTACTGGTCCCTGTCTGAGCGAGAGAGCAGGAACGGGAGTCTTCCACAACGCTGACGCTTCCTTATTGAACTCCTCCGTTCATCACTCCGTCCTGATTCTGGATCAACTCTCCGTCACCACTCTTCTCCGCCTCATCCCTTTCACTGCACAATCCCATCGTATCCATGGACACCGCACTTCTTCCCTGCAATCTGGCAACCGAATGTGAGCGCTTCCTGTAGGGTCCCCCCTGTGGAAAAGAGGAGAGAGAGAGAGAGAAAGAGAAAGAGAGAGAGAGAAAGAGAGAGAGTAAAAGAGAGAGAGATTTTACTGATACCTTCACTTGACAATTTCCCTACAGCACAAAGACCAAGTCCTACATTAAAGGTGCAATCCTTCGATATAATGAAGCGATATGGCCCTGCCCTGCTCTGTCCTCGTCCGTCTTTATCATTTACCACTTGTTTATCCCTCTCCCTCATGTCTCTGTCCTTGTGTCTTGGTTCTTGTTTTGTTCTGGTTCTGTCCCCACTCCCCACCATCTGCTGCAGTTTGTATGGGAACCGAGGCCTGTAACAGAGCTACTGTCTGTTTGAACCAGCACAGCACCAGAGTCATGGTTTATCCACTGCTTACAGCGTGGTCTCTCACACACACACACACACACACACACACACACACACACCATTTTCCCTTCCTCATACTCTGTGCAGGTTTCAGATCAGATCAGAATGCAGACAACGGGCCTTTGGTGAATGGACCGCACAGCTCCGCTGACCAGGACTCTTCAGTCTCTGAGCTCTTTCTGGAGCTTCTTTATCTCCACACACACACAGATGCCGTCACGATTCCTGCTGAAGTACGGAGTATCCTTTGGTTCCAGCTGGGAACAAATCTTTCCAGTGTTTACATGTCCTTTGTAGTTGCTTTGCTTTATGCGATGAATATCTTGGAGCGTGTCGTGTGGCGGGCAGCAGAGTTCAGAACAAAAGGCCACTGGATCAAAAGCAGAAAATGTCCAAGGGGTGAGTAAAGGAACAGCACTTTCTCCTCCATCAACATCCATGGCTAAAATGCCCTTGAGTAAGACACAAACCTCCCCCTGGTGCAGAGGTGGCTGACTGTGTGTGTGTGTGTGTGTGTGTTTGTGTGTGTGTGTGTTCATTGACATTGATGTGTTTCCTGAATTCTGTCTGATCCTTAGGTTAAACACACATTAAACCAAATAAATAAACAGACGAGGCAGTGCCTTTGAGACGGAGAGGACGGAGTTACCTCTGGACAGAGTGAGGATGACAGAGGCGTTAAAAGTGTCCCCTGCTCCGAGTGTGTCCACAAGTTTCTCAGGAGGAAAAGCATCAGAGTGAACCACAACTCCATCAGGACCCATGGCATCTGCTCCCTTTTCTGCCCAGGCACACACCAGGACAGCCCTGAAAGATCAGCACCACTCTTAAACTCATAATAAACAAGTCAGTTTAATATGAACACAGGCCTGTAACAATATGATCAGCTCTGCTGAGCCCCACAGCTTTAATACACCACAAGTAAAGCAACAGCACCATCTAGTGGCCAATGTTACCCAGAGCAGCACTCACTGGTATGTAGTAGAGGGGGGTGTTTCTGATAAAGTGGCCAGTGAGCGTCAGTAGAGGGGGGGGGGGGGTGTTTCTGATAAAGTAGCCAGTGAGCGTCAGTAGAGGGGGGGGTGTTTCTGATAAAGTGGCCAGTGAGTGTCAGTAGAGGGGGGTGTTTCTGATAAAGTGGCCAGTGAGCATCAGTAGAAGGGGGGTGTTTCTGATAAAGTGGCCAGTGAGCGTCAGTAGAAGGGGGGTGTTTCTGATAAAGTGGCCAGTGAGCATCAGTAGAGGGGGGGTGTTTCTGATAAAGTGGCCAGTGAGCGTCAGTAGAGGGGGGGGTGTTTCTGATAAAGTGGCCAGTGAGCGTCAGTAGAAGGGGGGTGTTTCTGATAAAGTGGCCAGTGAGTGTCAGTAGAGGGGGGTGGTGTTTCTGATAAAGTGGCCAGTGAGCATCAGTAGAGGGGGGGTGTTTCTGATAAAGTGGCCAGTGAGTGTCAGTAGAGGGGGGTGTTTCTGATAAAGTGGCCAGTGAGCGTCAGTAGAGGGGGGTGTTTCTGATAAAGTGGCCAGTGAGTGTCAGTAGAAGGGGGGTGTTTCTGATAAAGTGGCCAGTGAGCGTCAGTAGAGGGGGGGGGGGGTGTTTCTGATAAAGTGGCCAGTGAGCGTCAGTAGAGGGGGGGGTGTTTCTGATAAAGTGGCCAGTGAGCGTCAGTAGAGGGGGGGGGGGGGTGTTTCTGATAAAGTAGCCAGTGAGCGTCAGTAGAGGGGGGGGTGTTTCTGATAAAGTGGCCAGTGAGTGTCAGTAGAGGGGGGTGTTTCTGATAAAGTGGCCAGTGAGCATCAGTAGAGGGGGGTGTTTCTGATAAAGTGGCCAGTGAGCATCAGTAGAAGGGGGGTGTTTCTGATAAAGTGGCCAGTGAGCGTCAGTAGAGGGGGGGTGTTTCTGATAAAGTGGCCAGTGAGCGTCAGTAGAGGGGGGGGTGTTTCTGATAAAGTGGCCAGTGAGCGTCAGTAGAAGGGGGGTGTTTCTGATAAAGTGGCCAGTGAGTGTCAGTAGAGGGGGGTGGTGTTTCTGATAAAGTGGCCAGTGAGCATCAGTAGAGGGGGGGTGTTTCTGATAAAGTGGCCAGTGAGTGTCAGTAGAGGGGGGTGTTTCTGATAAAGTGGCCAGTGAGCGTCAGTAGAGGGGGGGTGTTTCTGATAAAGTGGCCAGTGAGTGTCAGTAGAGGGGGGTGTTTCTGATAAAGTGGCCAGTGAGCGTCAGTAGAGGGGGGTGTTTCTGATAAAGTGGCCAGTGAGTGTCAGTAGAAGGGGGGTGTTTCTGATAAAGTGGCCAGTGAGCGTCAGTAGAGGGGGGGGGGGGGTGTTTCTGATAAAGTGGCCAGTGAGCGTCAGTAGAGGGGGGGGTGTTTCTGATAAAGTGGCCAGTGAGCGTCAGTAGAGGGGGGGGGGGGTGTTTCTGATAAAGTAGCCAGTGAGCGTCAGTAGAGGGGGGGGTGTTTCTGATAAAGTGGCCAGTGAGTGTCAGTAGAGGGGGGTGTTTCTGATAAAGTGGCCAGTGAGCATCAGTAGAGGGGGGTGTTTCTGATAAAGTGGCCAGTGAGCATCAGTAGAAGGGGGGTGTTTCTGATAAAGTGGCCAGTGAGCGTCAGTAGAGGGGGGGTGTTTCTGATAAAGTGGCCAGTGAGCGTCAGTAGAGGGGGGGGTGTTTCTGATAAAGTGGCCAGTGAGCGTCAGTAGAAGGGGGGTGTTTCTGATAAAGTGGCCAGTGAGTGTCAGTAGAGGGGGGTGGTGTTTCTGATAAAGTGGCCAGTGAGCATCAGTAGAGGGGGGGTGTTTCTGATAAAGTGGCCAGTGAGTGTCAGTAGAGGGGGGTGTTTCTGATAAAGTGGCCAGTGAGCGTCAGTAGAGGGGGGGTGTTTCTGATAAAGTGGCCAGTGAGTGTCAGTAGAAGTGTGAGGGGGGGTGTTTCTGATAAAGGTTTGTTACTGTGACGTACCCCTCTCTCACTCGGCTGTAGAGACCCTTCAGAGCGCTGGCAGCCGACTGGAACCCGAACTGAACCGCCACGTCTTTGCTGACGAATACCTGCACAGTTCAACGTAAATATTATTTATTATTGAAATAAATAAAGCTGAAATCACGGCACTCCAGAGCCAGTGTGTCTGTATTAATCACTAAGGGACAAGGGTTTCTCCTGCAGAGCTGTCTGAGGGCTGGAAGGCGGTGAGAAACCTAAACTCTGTGAGATCTCACGCTGAGAAATGTCCTTTTTAACTGTTTGATTCTCTCACAAAGTTTGGCCCAAAGTGGTGACTACGCCCCCTGTCTGAGTACTAACCACACCCCCTTTGAGTGGTAGCCACGCCCACTATCTGCTGCAAAGCCCGACCCTTTGGTGTATGCTTGTTTTATTCCTTTTTTATTCTCCTGTTCATCTATGTGTTTCAGTCGTGTGCTGGTGTTGGAGGGGGCGGGGCCATATTGGGGAGCATGTGTCTGTTTGAGAGTGTAGCTCTAATGTAAACAGAAGTGAAAGACCGATAAATGTATCTCATACACAGCTCCTCTCCCTGCGCTGGAGAGAGTCTCACAGCACTCACACACATAGACCCCCACCTCCTCTGTGTCGGGGGGTAAAGGATCCCACAGTGGAGCATAAAGAGGAGAAAATACAGTTATTCTCTGTTAGCCACATTAGCATTTTCACCATAGGATCTAATGTAAATCTATGAGCATCAGACTCTAATGTGTCTCTCTGCTCTTCTGTCTGAATCTGAGTGAGTTATTCACACACAGATCACACACAAGCTTCAGTCATTGTCTTATTTCACTGCTGTGTTGTTGTAGTGTGTAAGAGATGACAGACACAAGCCCCGTACTCCTCCGTCTCAGTCATTTCCCCCCGTTTACAGGTAAATAATCAGACCCCCACTGTCTCTACGCTCTGAGAGTGAACAGACTCTTGGAGGATAATGTTTTATCGCGACTGTCACCTAAAGTATTCCTCTGGTCAGGGTTAAAGTTTAATAAAGTAGTTCTCCTCGTCTGAAAGTGGGAGTGATCACAAATGTCTCCCTACACCCTCCGTAGGGCACAGTGTGTATCATAAAATAATGGTTTGTGTTCTCCCTGTGTCTGCGTGGGTTTCCTCCGGGTGACTGTCTGTGAGGAGTGTGGTGTGTTCTCTCTGTGTCTGCGTGGGTTTCCTCCGGGTGACTGTCTGTGAGGAGTGTGGTGTGTTCTCCCTGTGTCTGCGTGGGTTTCCTCCGGGTGACTGTCTGTGAGGAGTGTGGTGTGTTCTCTCTGTGTCTGCGTGGGTTTCCTCCGGGTGACTGTCTGTGAGGAGTGTGGTGTGTTCTCTCTGTGTCTGTGTGGGTTTCCTCCGGGTGACTGTCTGTGAGGAGTGTGGCGTGTTCTCCCTGTGTCTGCATGGGATAGGGTTGGTGACCCACCGTCGCCCTGAACTGGATAAGGGTTACAAACAATGAATGAATGAGTGAATGTTTATTTTCAGTATGAAGTGGGTTAATTCTCACTGAGTGAGTTTCTGAAGTCGTACCACGTCTCCGTGAGGGAAGAGCTGATACAGAGTTTCTCTCGTCTTCTCGATCTCTACTGAGATGGTGATAGTGTTGTTTTTCTCCTCGTTTCTGTTGTAGGCCTTCACCTTCTCAATCATCTTCACCTGGTCCTCTGCATTACGACCCTTTAACACACACACACACACACACACACAGACACACACAAAATAAAACCCAATATAGTCGCTCCTGTTTCTCACACAAGCTTGAGTATCAACAACGGCGGTGGTAACGTTAAGCGGTGTGTACTCATGGTGTATCGGCGTGTTGTTGTTGTTTGGGACTGAACACAGCTCCGTCATCAGTTCAGACAGATCAGTAGAGTTTGTTCCTTCCTTGTTGCAGCGTCCAGCTCTCGCTGGATTCTTTCGTCGGCCACCGATCCGAGGAGCGTTTGAACCTCTTCAAAAGACCACGGCGTCATTTTACGAGCTGCCGTCGTGAGTCGGATAAAAACAAACGTGATCTCTGCTGCAGCTGGAGATTTTACAGATGGAGAGTTGGTGCTGGTCGTCTGCAGTGTCTGTAGGTGTGTGTGTGTGAGTGAATGTGTGAGTGTGTGTCACCCTGTGAAGGACTGGCGCCCCCTCCGGGGTGTGTTCCTGCCTTGCGCCCAGTGATTCCGGGTAGGTGGATAAAGGTTACAGACAATGACTGAATTAATTCATTAATTTCTCTGTACTGTTTTAAAGTATTAAACCTACCATGGTGTGCTTTGCCTTCCAATGAGGTACATTAAACATTAAAGTTTATCTCAGTAAAACATGACAGTGTATATATATATTTACATTCAACTCTCACCTCCCAGTGGATCCAATGATACTGACTCAAGTCCAGCTTTGAGAAATCCTCCACACTCACATCAGGAAGGTTTCTGATTGGTCAGAGAGGAGATAAGAGGAATCAGACACAGACTTTGACACTGACGCTGCATAAAGACTGAGCTACAGATATCTCCCTGGTTCAGTGTGTGTCCACATTAAAGTGTAGATCTAAAGTCCACCAACCCACACACTGTGAAACACGACCCCAGTCGGTTTACTGTGCGCTGCCTGAGTCAGAAACACAGGATAAAACGAGCCGCTCTGATTCTGCTCCGCTTCTGACGTCAAGTGCAGAGACTTTAGAATGGCCCCGCCCCCTCCTCTGAGTCTGTCCAATCACAGCGCTGGACCCGTGTTTATGTGAGAGCACAAAGACGAGGTTAAACTCAGCAAAACAGACACAACGAGCGCGGAGAAATAAGAGCACTGAGTAAAAACTGAGAAAACGAGAACGGAGAAAACCCATAGCGTTGTGTCAAATTTCTGTTCTGTGTCTCACTAAGTACAAGGCCAGATTTCATTCATGGGCATTTAAAAGAGCCACAGGGAGGGGGTGCTGTGGGAGCTCACTGACTGGGTTTGGGTTAAAAGATAGAGGAAGAGCCTTCACTCGACTCTGTGCTCACAGCTGTGAGGCTTTATCTCTAAATGTGTGTGATTTGAGCCTCAGTTTCACTGGAGAATCATCTGCTGTGGTGTGTGTTAAACCACAAGTGTGTGTTAGCGCCAGCTGTGCTTCTAAACAGAGCAGAACCGTCTTATTTCACTTATTTACAACTTCTCTGTTCCTCCAGCAGCAGGCGCTGAAATCTGTTCTCTCTCAGACAATGTTTCTTTGTTACTAAGCAACAGATGGTGGAAATGTCTGAATTCTCTTGTGTTTTTAGTGCTACATAGTGAACTAAAGAGTGCCTCACTGTATTACACGCTACTGAAGAGAGAGTAAGGAGCCGGAGGCACAGTCAGTGAGAGCTCTGGGCTGTAGAGATCACCTCCCCCAGGTTTAAAGCAGAGTCAGACTGAGTTGTGTTTTGTGTTTGACGATGTAACAAACAGTTCAAATTATTATAAACCCATTATGGTAATTAATTCAGTTTTTTAATTACATTTGGAAACACAGGGAAATTAGCTGCGGTTTGATTATGAACTGATAAATTACACCATGCAGGTCGGCGGAGGTCAGGAGCAGGTCAGAGGGGTCAGGAGTAGGTCGGCGGGGGTCAGGAGCAGGTCGGCGAGGTTCAGGAGCAGGTCAGGAGTAGGTCGGCGGGGGTCAGGAGCAGGTTGGCGAGGGTCAGGTGCAGGTCGGCGGGGGTCAGGAGCAGGTCGGCGGGGGTCAGGAGCAGGTCAGGGGGTCAGGAACAGGTCGGCGAGGGTCAGGAGCAGGTCGGCGGGGGTCAGGAGCAGGTCAGGGGGTCAGGAGCAGGTCGGCGGGGGTCAGGAGCAGGTCGGCGAGGGTCAGGAGCAGGTCAGGGGGTCAGGAGCAGGTCGGCGGGGGTCAGGAGCAGGTCGGCGGGGGTCAGGAGCAGGTCGGCGGGGGTCAGGAGCAGGTCAGTGTGATTTATTTATTAATGCCATCTACTTTCAATCTAAATTAGCCTGAATTAATACAGCACCACTGCAGAGGGACCTTTAATAACCAGGCTATTAGGAGCAACACCAGCGGCCAGGTGTGTGTGTGTATGTGTGTGTTTCTGTTTGTGTATTGTCTGCTACAGATAGGTTAATGGTCTCACTTATGTCTCACACATGTTTTTTGCTCTGCCCCAAAACCTGAGGACACCACGCCACGTGCCTTTAACCAAACACTAAACACCACAAAGAAACATTTCCCAAACACACAACACAACGTTCACCTCAGGACCCTGCTTCTGTCTCAGCATTTACAATCTCCCTGACACCGCGTCACTGGATAAATCTGAATAAAACAGAAAGCAAAGGCCTGTTGTGAACATATCATTGTTGTGATGTCAAAACCATGAAATTATTGCTAGGAATTATTTTCTAGGCAAAAAGATTTCACCTGTTTAGCCCCGCCCATTCAGCCTACCGCACTTTAGCCCCACCCATTTATCCTACAGTGCTTTAGCCCCACCCATTCAGCATACAGCAGTTTAGCCCCGCCCATTTATAATTACAGTGCTTTAGCCCCACCCATTCAGCCTACCGCACTTTAGCCCCACCCATTTATCCTACAGTGCTTTAGCCCCGCCCATTCAGCATACAGCAGTTTAGCCCCGCCCGTTTATAATTACAGTGCTTTAGCTCCACCCATTCCCACTGAAGTGATGTGGAGGGCTGTTTGTGCAGACGTCTGTAGCAGAGTTAATGGAGTTAAATGTGTTAAAGGATTAAAACGTTGTTCTTGGATCACTGCTGCTTCCACAGGATCCACACACGCGAGACTTTAAAGCAGCCCTCTGTCAGAAGTGTTTCTGTGATAAACCGATGAGCTGATCAGACTTAATACGACATGTTCAGGCCCCTGCAGTGGACTGTCGATCCCGTGATGAAGCTGATGATCAGGAGGTTCTGGAGGATGGAGAACCGGGTTCTGGTCTTACGTGTCTGAGAGGAGGACGGTTCGAGAGCCTGTGCCGAGGCAGACCACGCAGCAGGCACACGGCGTCTCGCCATGAGACTGAAACGAGATGCTCGAGACGTCCACCCCACGGCCCTCGAAATCCCCCACAATGAAACTGACACACACACACACACACACACACACACACAGCTAAAATTATCCAGACGGTAAACTCCTGAGCCACAGTCGAGAAAAGAGACGCTTTATAAACTCAAACCAAACATCTATGAAAGTAGTTGGTCCCCACAGCGCCACCTAGTGCTCACAGAGAAACAGTGCAGAAAAGAGAAGACTTGGTTAAACACACACTCTGCATGTTGCTGCTGTCGTAAAAACCTCTGACCTCATTTCTTTATTTTAGTCCAATTTTGGGTCATTTACATTGGTTCATTCACCATTAGCCATAAGCCTAAGTCCCGCCCATTCAGCCTACAGCATCTTAGCCCCGCCCATTCAGCATACAGCATCTTAGCCTCGCCCATTCAGCATATAGCATCTTAGCCACGCCCATTCAGCATACAGCATCTTAGCCCCGCCCATTCAGCCTACAGCATCTTAGCCCCGCCCATTAGAAAATATAGAGGGTAGAAAGTTAATATGACAACAACAACAAACACATTCCCCTTAGATCTCTCTCACACACACACACACACACACACACACACACAAACACACGTACAAACCTGTTGCTGTGGAGGATGGTGCGGCTGCCCGTGGTCTCGCTGCTGATGACGACAGACACTGGAACAGAGCACTGAGAGCGCTCCAACACCAAAGAAACGTCAACCTCACACACTTTAAAATCATTCAGTAAGAAGCTACACACACCCACACACACACACACATAAACACACACACACACACACACAGCTGCAGCAGAGAGGATCACGATCATCACCGTCTCATGTTCAACACGGTTCAGAGAACAAGAGCACATTAAACAGGAGGAGTTATCAGATTATTGATTATTTATTGATTATCAGACTCAGGAAGATCAGGGATTATCGTAAGAGTATAATCACTGAATAAACGTAAAGGTTGTGTCACGGAGAAGCTGTAACAGCAGTAGGCCTCTAGAGCACACTCTGATAAATGTTAATAGTTAGTGGTTGCTCAGAGGATAATATTTAACCTTGAGGTTTAATCCCAGAGGATCAAGGTCCTGAAATGAAGCTCATATTTATTAGAAATGTCACACAGAGAATCAGCAGTGGATCTAAACAAAGACATGGGCCCTGCGCTGTAGCTACACTTTATTCCTTTTCATTTTTTTATAAAAGTTATATTTTTCTGTTATTATAATCCAGGCGATATATCAGTATCAATAAATGTGATAAATATAAACTATTCACATATCAGTGCCTTTATAAAAATGAATAAATACGACGTATTTACTAGGGGTGTCAAAGTTAACGCAATAAACCTTTAATGTCACTTATGCTTTTAACGATGTTTATGCATTTTATCTAGACTTTTTCCTCATAGTTGTAGTCTAACTGAAGTCAAACTGCTACCAGAGACACTCCACCAGGGGGCGTCAACCATCGTTGGTGTACAAGGCATAACAGGGTGTGAGCAAGAGGCCAGAGACTCCACTGAATGAATGTAAATAAAGATAATGGGTGAGTTTCGCCGAACACAAGGAGCACAGCACTTTGTAGAAATAAGTAATAAAATGTAAACCTGTCCGGTTGAGACATTTATCCTGTTGTTTATAAAGTAAAATAAGTGAAAATGTTTCTTTTTGCAGATGTTTGACTTAAACTCACTAACTGGCAGCATCCACAGGTGTGTGTCAGTATTTCGGTGCTGTAACTGTATGTAGGAGTAAACGACTGTAGCTGGTGTGTGTCAGTATTTCGGTGCTGTAACTGTATGTAGGAGTAAACGGCTGTAGATGGTGTGAGTCAGTATTTCGGTGCTGTAACTGTATGTAGGAGTAAACGGCTGTAGATGGTGTGAGTCAGTATTTCGGTGCTGTAACTGTATGTAGGAGTAAACGGCTGTAGCTGATGTGTGTCAGTATTTCGGTGCTGTAACTGTATGTAGGAGTAAACGGCTGTAGCTGGCGTGTCAGTATTTCGATGCTGTAACTGTATGTAGGAGTAAACGGCTGTAGCTGGTATGTGTCAGTATTTCGATGCTGTAACTGAATGTAGGAGTAAACGACTGTAGCTGGTGTGTGTCAGTATTTCGGTGCTGTAACTGTATGTAGGAGTAAACGACTGTAGCTGGTGTGTGTCAGTATTTCGGTGCTGTAACTGTATGTAGGAGTAAACGGCTGTAGCTGGTGTGTGTCAATATTTCGGTGCTGTAACTGTATGTAGGAGTAAACGACTGTAGCTGGTGTGTGTCAGTATTTCGGTGCTGTAACTGTATGTAGGAGTAAACGGCTGTAGCTGGTGTGTGTCAGTATTTCGGTGCTGTAACTGTATGTAGGAGTAAACGGCTGTAGCTGGTGTGAGTCAGTATTTCGGTGCTGTAACTGTATGTAGGAGTAAACGGCTGTAGCTGATGTGTGTCAGTATTTCGGTGCTGTAACTGTATGTAGGAGTAAACGGCTGTAGCTGGCGTGTCAGTATTTCGATGCTGTAACTGTATGTAGGAGTAAACGGCTGTAGCTGGCGTGTCAGTATTTCGATGCTGTAACTGTATGTAGGAGTAAACGGCTGTAGCTGGTGTGAGTCAGTATTTCGGTGCTGTAACTGTATGTAGGAGTAAAAGGCTGTAGCTGATGTGTGTCAGTATTTCGGTGCTGTAACTGTATGTAGGAGTAAACGGCTGTAGCTGGCGTGTCAGTATTTCGATGCTGTAACTGAATGTAGGAGTAAACGGCTGTAGCTGGTGTGTGTCAGTATTTCGGTGCTGTAACTGTATGTAGGAGTAAACGGCTGTAGCTGGTGTGTGTCAGTATTTCGGTGCTGTAACTGTATGTAGGAGTAAACGGCTGTAGCTGGTGTGTATCAGTATTTCGGTGCTGTAACTGTATGTAGGAGTAAACGGCTGTAACTGGTGTGTGTCAGTATTTCGGTGCTGTAACTGTATGTAGGAGTAAACGGCTGTAGCTGGTGTGTGTCAGTATTTCGGTGCTGTAACTGTATGTAGGAGTAAATGGCTGTAGCTGGTGTGTGTCAGTATTTCGGTGCTGTAACTCTATGTAGAAGTAAACGGCTGTAGCTGGCGTGTCAGTATTTCGGTGCTGTAACTGTATGTAGGAGTAAACGGCTGTAGCTGGCGTGTCAGTATTTCGATGCTGTAACTGTATGTAGGAGTAAACGGCTGTAGCTGGTGTGTGTCAGTATTTCGGTGCTGTAACTGTATGTAGGAGTGATTTTAAAAAAGGACATTGAAACTAAAACTACTTTTAATCACAATTAATTTCACGAAATGATGTGATTAATAGCAAATCACTGTTTAAACCTTTGACACCCCTAATTTTTACACAGTTTTGCAAAGTATAAAATTCATTTAAGGGCTTTAATCAAGACCAAAATAAAAGTATGATTTACTTGAAAGGACTTTCAGATAAAATGTATGCCAAGAATTCAAAGGATTACAGTTTATTTAAAACATTTAAACTTACTCAGCTACAGGTCCGGGAGCTAAAGAGCCCATGAAAGCACATGGCGCCCCCAGCAGGGAGAGAACAGTACAGGAGTTTGAGGCATTCCCTCCTCTCTGCCATCTCTGAGATAAACATCTGCAACAATACAATAACACATTACCATTAACACACCATTAACACCAACACCAGCATCAACAACAACAACAATACAAGTTCTCAAACTAACACTAACAGGGACTCAGTAGATTTGGGAGAGACTGTAGGAGTCTGTAGGGGGAGTCTTTAGCGAGGGTATAAAGAGAATGTGTAATGACAGTCTGTAGAGAGAATCTGTAAGGGGAATCACTGGGGAGTCTGTAGAGAGAGTGTAGGGGGCGAGTCATTAGTCTAAAAGGAGATTGCAAGGAGTGTCTGTAAGGCCAGTGTCTGTGGAGAGTCTGTAAACAAATACTCTAAGGAAAGTATGTAGGCAGTGTCTGTGTGACCACTCACAGGCTACTATTATGGTATGACAAAGTACAACACAGAGAACTCTGAACAGCCAATCAGAACGCAGCAGGCTGAATCCTGACAACCTCAACACACTACAGATATCAGACTGTCCTCAGCACGCCGGTGGCTGAGATCATGTAGTGAGTCACACTGCCACCTTCTGACCCGGAAGAATGGGGTTTGATTCCCTGCTCGGGTAACCACCGCACACCACACCAAGAGTCCTGACATTAACACACATTTACACACGTTCACTGACAGGGCTGCAGTACAAAGCCAGAATCATCACTGCATTCACACACACACACCTCCCATCAGCTTTATTGATCACATTCACCCCACACACATAGAGCACTTATAGGAATTAACACATTCATATTCATGTGAACATTAACCCTGATATTAATAACGCTGCAGCTAGAGCCTGTAAAGTCTGAATAATTTTAATCACCCACACTACAGCATTCACAAACAGAGCTTATAGCAGTCTCTCTCTCTCTCTCTCTCTCTCTCTCTCTCTCTCTCTCTCTCATTGGTTCCCACTGTTAAAGCCACACATTCATGTGTTTATAAATATTCATATTTGAACTCACACGTCATAAACCCCGAATCTTCAGTGCGTTTACACCCTCCTGTCTCCAATCAGTTATTTATTGATCACATTCACTCCTTCACACAGACTGCGGTAAATGCACTAACATTAACACTGCCACAGAGAGAGTGTGTATTACACCTGCTCCTTTAACACACTCCTGTCACACGGTGGCTAATAAAACGCTAATAAAGAGAGTTTCCAGGTTAAACCTGCTGTCAGTGTCCTCCTCGGGGTATTTCTCCACCACATTAATGATGTCCAGACACACGAGTCCGATGCAGAGGATTTTTTTGTCCGTCCGCTCCATGTCCAGCTCGGTTCTGCTGGACTCTGGACTCGGGGTCAAAGGTTAAAAGCGTTAAAACTCAAACTTCTGCAGCTTTACACCGAGACACAGCAAACAGAAACAAGACTCGGCTTCCTAGCTTCACCGAGGTTTACCGAGAGTTGCCGACATATGCCGAGTTTTATCGAGCTACAACGAGCTTTACCGAGCGTCACCGAGCTATAACCGACAGTAACGGTCAGAGCTTTATCGAGCTTTCCCGAGCTTTAATCGAGGTTTTCTTAGCTTTACCTAATGTCTGCCGAAATTTACAGAGCCTACCCATGTGTACCGAGTTTATCGAGTTTCACCGAGCTTCCCGAGCTTTGCCGAGCTGTACCGAGCCTTATCTGTGCCGAGTGTGTTTATGTTGTGGCATTAATGACCGGAAGAGGGCGCACAATCACCGCTCCAGAGGAAACAGCAGCTCATTAGCACGTGCCCGTGGGTCTTTTCACAAACAGAGGACATTTCTACAAAAACTACAAAAGAAAAGTCCGTTTTTGTAGATTACTGATGTCTAAAGGACCCCCCAGTTGTGGAATGACCCGTGTTTAAATAAAACAAATGTAGTGTGGCCCTGAGTCTGCGGTGCTCCAGCTCTGATATAATATAATATAATATAATATAATAAAATATAATATAATATAATATAATATAATATAATATAATATAATATAATATAATATAATATAATAAAATATAATAAAATATAATATAATAAAATATAATATAATATAATATAATATAATATAATATAATATAATAAAATATAATATAATATAATATAATATAATAAAATATAATAAAATATAATATAATATAATATAATAAAATATAATATAATATAATATAATATAATAAAATATAATATAATATAATAAAATATAATATAATAAAATATAATATAATATAATATAAAATTAGAAAATTCTATCATTTATTCTAAGCTATAATTAAAACTCAGCTGATATTTTTAAAGTAAACAATACACATCCATGTATTTGTTACAGGAAATGAATGAATGAAGAGATATATTTAATTAAAAGTCTTGAAAATGTTGTTGAAAGTTGCACCAAAAAGTCTAACTTTTCCAGAAACGTCTGTAAATCAGTTTATTTGATTATGTTTATTAGATGTGTACTCTGCAGAAATAATGCTACATGTAAATAATAGCAATAAATGCTACGTGTTTTAACTGAGTGAATCAACACAAACATCCAGCTCTGTGTTCAGTGTGAGTGAGTGAGTGAGTGAGTGAGTGAGTGAGTGAGTGAAGGGTGAGTGAGTGAGTGAGTGAAGAGTGAGTGAGTGAGTGAGTGAAGGGTGAGTGAGTGAGTGAGTGAGTGAGTGAAGAGTGAGTGAGTGAGTGAGTGAAGAGTGAGTGAGTGAGTGAGTGAGGAGTGTTGTGTATAGATTCTATTGTGATGCGTTATTGACAGATGAACCTGAGCAGCACTGTGTGGTCACAATGCGGAGTGTGTGTCGCCATGGTAACGGGCTCAGACCAGTTCGGCAGGCTGTGCGTCTTTACTCCAGTTGTGTGTCGCTGGGAGATGATGAGAAACAAACTCCTGGCCTCTGCATGAGCAACAACTACAGAAAACTACAGAACAGAGCTTCCATCAGGAACCGGACCGGGATCTGAGCGACTGATCCCAGAGGGTGAGTACCATCCCCCCGACCCGAGCCTGACCCACTCTGACCCTCAGAGAACAGCCTGAGGAGGAGTGTACAGCTGCACATGTGAACTTCTCAGCCATAACATTACAATCACCACCTTGTTTCTCCACACACTGTCCCCTCTCTCAGCTCCACTGTCCCCTGACTGTCCCCCTCTCTCAGCTCCACTGTCCCCTCACTGTCCCCTCTCTCAGCTCCACTGTCCCTTCACTGTCCCCCCTCTCAGCTTCACTGTCCCCTCACTGTCCCCTCTCTCAGCTCCACTGTCCCTTCACTGTCCCCTCTCTCAGCTCCACTGTCCCCTCACTGTCCCCTCTCTCAGCTCCACTGTCCCCTCACTGTCCCCTCTCTCAGCTCCACTGTCCCTTCACTGTCCCCTCTCTCAGCTCCACTGTCCCTTCACTGTCCCCTCTCTCAACTCCACTGTCCCCTCACTGTCCTCTCTCTCAGCTCCACTGTCCCCTCACTGTCCCCTCTCTCAGCTCCACTGTCCCCTCACTGCCCCCTCTCTCAGCTCCACTGTCCCTTCACTGTCCCCTCTCTCAGCTCCACTGTCCCTTCACTGTCCCCTCTCTCAACTCCACTGTCCCCTCACTGTCCCCCCTCTCAGCTCCACTGTCCCCTCACTGTCCCCTCTCTCAGCTCCACTGTCCCCTCACTGTCCCCTCTCTCAGCTCCACTGTCCCCTCACTGCCCCCTCTCTCAGCTCCACTGTCCCTTCACTGTCCCCTCTCTCAGCTCCACTGTCCCTTCACTGTCCCCTCTCTCAACTCCACTGTCCCCTCACTGTCCCCCCTCTCAGCTCCACTGTCCCCTCACTGTCCCCTCTCTCAGCTCCACTGTCCCCTCACTGTCCTTTCTCTCAGCTTCACTGTCCCCTCACTGTCTCTTCTCTCAGCTTCACTGTCCCCTCACTGTCCTTTCTCTCAGCTTCACTGTCCCCTCACTGTCCCCCCTCTCAGCTTCACTGTCCCCTCACTGTCTCTCCTCTCTCAGCTCGACTGTCCCCTCACTGTCTCCTCTCTCAGCTCCACTGTCCCCTCACTGTCCCCTCTCTCAGCTCCACTGTCCCCTCACAGTCTCTTCTCTCAGCTCCACTGTCCCCTCACTGTCTCTTCTCTCAGCTTCACTGTCCCCTCACTGTCTCTTCTCTCAGCTTCACTGTCCCCTCACTGTCCCCCCTCTCAGCTTCACTGTCCCCTCACTGTCTCTTCTCTCAGCTTCACTGTCCCCTCACTGTCTCTTCTCTCAGCTTCACTGTCCCCTCACTGTCCCCTCTCTCAGCTCCACTGTCCCCTCACTGTCCCCTCTCTCAGCTCCACTGTCCCCTCACTGTCCCCTCTCTCAGCTCCACTGTCCCCTCTCTCAGCTTCACTGTCCCCTCACTGTCCCCCCTCTCAGCTCCACTGTCCCCTCACTGTCTCCTCTCTCATCTCACAGGTGTGACGTGGTGGTGGGTCATTTTCAGCGCTGCAGTGACACTGACGTGGTGGTGGTGTGTTAGTGTGTGTTGTGCTGGTGTAGAGTGGATCAGACACAGCAGTGCTGCTGGAGTTTTTAAACCCCTCAGTGTCTGGACCGAGAACAGTCCACCGACCAAAAACATCCAGCCACATCACACCTGTTCTGTGGGGGTCCTGAGCGCTGAGGGACAGGGGGAACTGGTCAGTGGAGCTTATAGAGTGGACAGTGCTTTTAATCTTGTGGCTGATTTCTACCTGTGACAGCTGATGCTGCAGTATTAAATATCTTGTCTTTGTCCCTGGTGTGTGCAGATGTTCTGACCCTGCCTCCTCTCTATCTCTTTCCTCCAGATGTTCCCTAGAGGTGGAATGTCCCCCGTAGCTGAGGGCCGGATGGAGGTGCTGCAGGTGTTTAAGCTGCTGCAGCTGGTGAGGGAGGGTGCTGTGGATAAGATAGAGAAGCTGATCAGACTGGGGGTCCCGGGCCTCATTAACCTGACCGAGCCAAGCGAGGGGCTCGGGGCCCTTCACATCACGGCTCTGTGTAACGCCCTGGACTTGGCCCCGCGGCTCCTGGCCCTCGGGGCTCATCCGGACGTCCGGGACCTGGGGGGCCGGACCGCCGCCATGCGGGCCGCTCAGCTCGGACACTACGCCCTGCTGGAGCTCCTCACCACGCACCACGCAGACATCAACCTACTGGACCACCAGGGGAGGGGTAGGGGAGAGTTACACTGGCTTTATTCAAAGCTCTGTTGTGTGTGTGTATTTAAGTGTGTGTGTGTGTGTGTACAGGTGTGCTGTATTACAGTATCTTCCCGTCGGTGAAGCACGCTCGCTGCCTGCAGGTGGCGCTGCGCTGTGGAGCGGATGTGAACAGTGTGTGCAGTGTGGGGACCCCTGTGCTGCTGAAGGCCTGTGAGAACGCGGGTCAGTGTGAGGACATGTGTCTCCGTCTCCTGGAGAATGGAGCTGACCCCAATGCCACTGACCAGGTGTGTCTCTCACTTTCAACACTGTCCACTCCGAGCCGTGTTCAAAACGGCCCCCTGCTCAATACTCCCTACCCCCTACTTTACTCACTACATAGGGCACTAATACAGACCCATGTAAGGAGTTATGGGTGTGTTTACAGTGTGTTTACTCTGTGTTTACTCTGTGTTTACAGTGTGTTTACTGTATGTTTACTCTGTGTTTACTGTATGTTTACTCTGTGTTTACTGTATGTTTACTCTGTGTTTGCAGTGTGTTTACTCTGTGTTTACAGTGTTTTTTATTCTGTGTTTACAGTGTGTTTACTCTGTGTTTGCAGTGTGTTTACTCTGTGTTTGCAGTGTGTTTACTCTGTGTTTGCAGTGTGTTTACTCTGTGTTTACAGTGTGTTTACTCTGTGTTTGCAGTGTGTTTACTCTGTGTTTACAGTATGTTTACTCTGTGTTTGCAGTGTGTTTACTCTGTGTTTGCAGTGTGTTTACTCTGTGTTTACTGTGTGTTTACTGTGTTTACAGTGTGTTTACTCTGTGTTTGCAGTGTGTTTACTCTGTGTTTACAGTGTTTTTTATTCTGTGTTTACAGTGTGTTTACTGTGTTTACAGTGTGTTTACTGTGTTTACAGTGTGTTTACTCTGTGTTTGCAGTGTGTTTACTCTGTGTTTGCAGTGTGTTTACTCTGTGTTTTACTGTGTGTTTACTGTGTTTACAGTGTGTTTACTCTGTGTTTGCAGTGTGTTTACTCTGTGTTTACAGTGTGTTTACTCTGTGTTTACAGTGTGTTTACTGTGTGTTTACAGTGTGTTTACTCTGTGTTTGCAGTGTGTTTACTCTGTGTTTTACTGTGTGTTTACTGTGTTTACAGTGTGTTTACTCTGTGTTTGCAGTGTGTTTACTGTGTTTACAGTGTGTTTACTCTGTGTTTGCAGTGTGTTTACTCTGTGTTTACAGTGTGTTTACTCTGTGTTTACAGTGTGTTTACTGTGTTTACAGTGTGTTTACTATGTGTTTACTGTGTGTTTACTGTGTTTACAGTGTGTTTACTCTGTGTTTGCAGTGTGTTTACTCTGTGTTTACAGTGTGTTTACTCTGTGTTTGCAGTGTGTTTACTCTGTGTTTTACTGTGTGTTTACTGTGTTTACAGTGTGTTTACTCTGTGTTTGCAGTGTGTTTACTCTGTGTTTACAGTGTGTTTACTCTGTGTTTGCAGTGTGTTTATTCTGTGTTTACTCTGTGTTTACAGTGTTTTTTATTCTGTGTTTACAGTGTTTACTCTGTGTTTACAGTGTGTTTACTCTGTGTTTACTCTGTGCTTACAGTGTGTTTACAGTGTGTTTACTCTGTGTTTACAGTGTGTTTACAGTGTGTTTACTCTGTGTTT
Organism: Hoplias malabaricus; assembly: GCF_029633855.1. Taxonomy (NCBI): domain Eukaryota; kingdom Metazoa; phylum Chordata; class Actinopteri; order Characiformes; family Erythrinidae; genus Hoplias; species Hoplias malabaricus. The sequence continues at coordinate 89,910,450 of NC_089800.1, forward strand.
ACTGTGTGTTTACAGTGTGTTTACTCTGTGTTTACAGTGTGTTTACAGTGTGTTTACTTTGTGTTTACTGTGTGTTTACTCTGTGTTTACAGTGTGTTTATGTGGTGTCTCCCGCAGGGCTCTGGTCGTACGGCTCTGATGGAGGCGGCGAGGTTCGGGAGGGTGAAGCTGGTGAGGGAGATTCTGCGGAGAGGAGGAAACCCAAACAGATTTGACAAGAAGAAAACACACGTCCTTCACCTCGCGGCGCAGGGAGGATTCCTCGAGGCACGAACACAGACACTGTTATAGGTTTAAACTTCAGTGGGAATAGTCCTGTCATTACCCTCTACTCAGCCTCATGCCCGTATAAGGAGTTGTGGGTGTGGCTAAATGTCCATATAAGGAGCTGTGGACATATGTCCATATGAACCAACCAAATTTACCCTCACAAAAGTGAACACAAAAAAACCTGATCTCATTTGGAAGCGCTCAGACTCACAGCTCTTTATATGGACATCCACCACACCCACAGCTCCTTATATGGACATCCAGTCACACCCACAGCTCCTTGTGAGACTCTGAGTCAGTGTCACTCTGTGTGCTCAGGTAATCCAGGTGCTCTCTGCGTATTCGGCTGATTTCAGTGTTCTAGACTCAGATGTAAACACCCCTCTCCACTTTGCGGCTGCGGGAGGATTCACAGAGTGCTGCAGGTTCCTGGCTCAGAGAGGTGAGTGTGAGCAAAGTGTGAGTGTTGTTCTGACATTAACACAGTGTGGGTAGAGTTAGAGTTTTCACTGTGTCACAGGGTTTAGACCCAAACTTTAAAACTGTTCAAATGACTCTTATGTTTTCAGTAAATGTATAGTACATATATATGACTTATTAATAAATAACCTTTACCCCCCGCCCCATGGCTGCACTCCCACAGACCCAGAGCCTGAAAGATGGTCCTGTTTGGTGGCTCCAAAGTTCTGTTCAGAGTTTCACAGACAGGGGGCAGACGTGGGCCACTTCAAATCAAATCAAAGTTTATTTGTCACATTATTCACTGTGTAACCTGCAGAGAGCAGTCACCCGTCCTGTGTGTGCTGTAAAGTGTGAGTCGGTGTTAGACCTGGTTCAGAGTCAGAATTGCCTTTGGGAAGACGCTCCTCCTCTTCCTCTCTGTGTTAGTTTTCAGGAAACGAAAACACTTTCCTGATGAAAACAGAGTGGAGAGTTTGTTGTTTGAAAAACAGAGTGTTATCCCCCACCCCCAGTAATCATTGTAAATATAACTATAAAATCTTATATAGACACAAGAAATATGTTTTTAGCTTTTGAAGGATTGCATTCCCCTTCATCTGCCTCGAGGTGGTTGGCTTCACTACCGTCGCTAACATCACGAGGGTTGCCATGTCTGTGAATTTTAACCAACTTTTTTCATTGAAATATTTCTTCTGTTTTCATACATTTACTTAAAGCTCAAGATGTGTTCTTGGAAAGAGTGAGATTAGCCACATTTCCAATGTGTAGTGTGCCATCTACAGGCCATTCTTGGTATTACTCAGGGATTGCTCTTTAGAAATTGTACGATTTATTCTGTCCCCAAAATTGAAATTAAATGTACGCCCCTTTTCACAACCGATCTGACCCACTTCTGGCAAAGACACAACCTTTGATGGGCGTGGCAAAATGGAGTGGAGTCAAAAGTGGCCCAAGCAGTGAGATCTGGACGTGTGGCGCTCATATAAGTGGTGGTCCACTTATAGCCCATGGTTCCTGCTGAAGAACCCACTGTTCTTTGGTTCCAGATGAGAACTGAATGTTCTGGTTCTTGAAATCCAGGTTTGTTGGTAAAATGCACCGAACAGTTCCTAATTAGTTTCACGATCGAGGACCGTTCCTGTTCCTCATTGGTGGAAAAGTGATATTAAGTGCCATCATTCTCTGAATTAAGTGGGCCATGACAACAGGGGATATGGGTCAGACCTGGGTCAGAACACGTGTGGGACCTTGGTCCTCTTTTGTCCAAATTAAAGAAACCGTACTGTGTTTCTGTTTAATCCCAGGTTGCAACCCGAAGTTAAAGAACGTGAAGGGTCTGGTTCCTCGTCAGATTGCGAAAGAGAAAGGCCACAAAGCTGCTCTGAAGGAGCTGAAGAAGGCGGAGAAGCTCCACAGCAATTTGAACGGAACGGAGAACCCGAATGAGCTATGGGCTCTCACTCTCCACGACTGGAGCTGTGAGCACGAGACAACCCTGAGAAAAGCCTTTGAGGCTGAGATGAAGGAACCTGTGGAAAACGTCTCCAGGGATGCATTTGCGTCTGTTCTACAAGCTCACCATGCTCCAGTGGATCAGGAGAGACTTCAGAAGATCGTAATGGACCACGACAAGAAACGGGAGGGTGTTGTTAACCTCTCCGACTTCTTTAAAGGCCTGGTGTATCTACAGAAAGCTTTCGTTCTTTCCTCCTACGCCCCCAAAACAAAGAAGGGTGGGAAAGGGAAGAGGAAGGGTAAATACGTCTTCCCTCTGCCCATCTGCACACTTCCTCCAGAGCTGATGTCCAGGAGAGAGGGTGGAGGACCGCCAAACTTCATGATTGAAAGCTACCAGCAGTTCACGGACACAAAGCGCTTCAGCAGGGACCGTCCTCCCGTCCACCCTGTGCAGGACGACTCGGCCTGGTACCTGCAGGAGCCGGAGAGGATCTACACCAACATCAGCAGCTGCGTGAAGACAGACGACTTCGAGTCCCTGTACCTGGCCTTCAGTCAGGACGTCCCCGTGGACGTCAGAGACCGCTTCTACAAAACACCGCTGATGACCGCCTGCAGCACCGGCAGGTTTCAGATGGTCAAGTTCCTCATCAGACTTGGGTAAGGGTTTAGTTATCTAGAACCTTTTATACAGAGCTTATTCTTCTAGAACCTCTTGCACACAGAATATATCACAGAAGTCCATATTGTTTATTCATATGGCCCAGGTTATAGATGGTGTTAGGCTGGGTTTCAACCACAGATTAAGATGTGTTCTGGGTCAGGTTTGTGTTGTGTTTTGGGCCAGGTTTAGGGTGGGGTTAAGACTGGGTTTTGGGACATGTTTTAAGTGGGGTTTAGTTTGGGTTTTGGGCCAGGTTTAGGGTGGAGGTTAGATTGTGATTTGGGCCAGGTTTAGGGTGCGGTTTGTGTTATGTTTTGGGCCAGGTTAAGGTTGGGTTTTGGGAAGGGTTTAGGTTTTGTTAACCACCATTTGTCCTATTGTTTCTGTGTTTAAAAATGTGTGTAGTGCTAACAACCTTACTGTGTGTGTGTGTGTGTGTGTGTGTGTGTGTGTATTACAGGGCTGATGTAAATGCGTGTGATCAGTTTAACTGGACTCCTCTGCACCATGCCTGTTTCTCGGGTCATCTGGATGTGTTGGACCTGCTGGTCCGTTCTGGTTCTAAGGTGAACTCTGTGGCTCTGAACGGAGCGACTCCGTTAATGAGGGCGATCGAGAGCGGCCGGGTCAGCTGTGTGGACTACCTCATCCAGCATGGAGCTAACGTCCAAGCCCAGAACAACAAACGTAACGACACACCGAGCACACACACGGGACACTCTGGAGCAGCTGCACATGAGCCTACGGTCACCACGCTCAGTGCCAAGTGTGAACTAGAGGGGTAAAAAACCCTGTTTGGCTCTGAGTATGGTGACGTCAGGCTCTACTCCTCTGGGAAGGTTTATGTATTTGATGCTGGAACATTGCTGTGAGGATCTGATGGAATCCAGCTCCATCTCTTCAGAGAATACATTTTCATGCTCCACGACCCAGTGCAGGGGTCTACACCCCTCTATCCAGTTCTCCACATTGAGGGTGGTGACTTCAGGCTCATGTGCAGCTGCTCCAGAGAGTTTCCTTTCAGTAAAATGTCACCAGACTCTTGCAGCAGTACGTCGGCTGTGTGAGTTCACACTGTAACTCTGAATCGTCTTCCTCTGTAGAGCAGAGCTGTTTGGACATTGCTCGGCAGTTTGGAGACAAACGCATCATCGATTTAATCCAAACGAAGTTGGACCGTCTGTCGAAGCGTAAGGGCGGTAGGAAATCTCCCAATCCAGCCGCTCCCTCGGCACGGAAGGTAAAACTAACCAGTGAAAAGATTAATGTAATGCACACGGACCTCGTCTGAAACACAGCGTCAGAGAGAGGGAGGTCGGCTCTGACCCAGACGACGTGCTGATGTTCAGATTAGATTACATTATTAATCCCCAGGGGGAAATACACAGTGACACAGCAGTGAAGCCACAGCAAACACAACACGACGTACACACTAAGCCTAAACATCCCGAGTTCAGTGTCATAAAGGGGTGTGAGGAATGAGGAATGGAGGAAGACACGTAGATGATTTACTGAAACAGAATAAACAATACTTTAATACAGGGGTTGGACAATGGAAGTGAAACACCTGGTTTTAGACCACAGTAATGTATTAGTGTGGTGTAGGGCCTCCTTTTGCGGCCGATACAGCGTCAGTTGGTCTTGGGAATGACATACACAAGTCCTGCACAGTGGTCAGAGGGATTTGAAGCCATTCTTCTTGCAGGATAGTGGCCAGGTCTCTACGTGATGCTGGTGGAGGAAAACGTTTCCTGACTCGCTCCTCCAAAACACCCCAAAGTGGCTCAATAATATTTAGATCTGGTGACTGTGCAGGCCATGGGAGATGTTCACCTTCACTTTCATGTTCATCAAACCAGTCTTTCACCAGTCTCGCTGTGTGTATTGGTGCGTTGTCATCCTGAGACACGGTACCGCCTTCAGGACACAGTGTTTGAACCATTGGATGCACATGGTCTTACTGGTGCAGTGTGCAGTTAATGAACATTGTCCACCAGGCTGCTCCAATTTAGCCCTGAGTCCTCCCACACTACAATGACTGGTGTCTTTCAGTTTCACTGTCCAACCCCTATGCGTGTATGTATATATATAAGATCTATTTACTGTCTGTCCTCTCACGGTTAAACCCTCTCTCTCTGTGCAGGTGGTTCCTCCTCTGATGAAGAACACAGTGGAGAAGAAAGAGGACCTGAAGGAGAACATCATCACTCTGAACCCTCACAGTTTCATCTCAGCCTCCTCTGATAAACACGACATTGGCTTTACACCCAGAACTGTGAGTCCGTCAGGAAGAGTCACAGTTACACACGGGGACACTAGTCCATCTGTTTATCCCCCACAGAGCAGGTGTGATGTGGTGGTGGATCATTCTCAGCGCTGCAGTGACACTGACGTGGTGGTGGTGTGTTAGTGTGTGTTGTGCTGGTGTAGAGTGGATCAGACACAGCAGTGCTGCTGGAGTTTTTAAACCCCTCAGTGTCTGGACCGAGAACAGTCCACCGACCAAAAACATCCAGCCGACAGCGTCCTGTGGGCAGTGTCCTGCGCTTGTTTATTTACCAGGTTGTTTGTTGTGCTGTTGACTCTATTGTTTACAGTGTTGTGTACCATGTTGTTTACCCTGTGTGTGTGTGTGTGTGTGTGTGTGTGTGTGTGTGTGTGTGTTAGGTGTGGGGGAAACGCCTGGCTACTTCTGCTCAGCACATGGAGAGAAAGGTGGACAGAAGAAATCATCTCTTTCCAGAGGTGGAGTTTAAAGGCTTCGTCTTCCAGAAAACACTGGACCTGACCGCGGTCGGCAGATAGAGGAGTAAACAGAAGAGTTAACTCTCATCCACACAGACTCGCTGCTCATTTACTGACTTTAACCCTTTCATACTTTAACCCTTCCATGTCAGAGCTCTCCACAAACACAGGCACCGCAGGTAAACACAAGCAGGACGTGTTACAATATCATCCCTCACCAGC